>NW_015113609.1:107606-118643 GCF_001443285.1 Poecilia latipinna | reverse complement strand
AAGTCTTGTAATGCATGTGAGATGAAAAGGAACATGTGAAACTTCATCTTCCATAAATCTCCATGACAGCGAACAAACACCGATTTGTTTTCTGTTCACCTAAGAAGCAGATTTGTCTCTGTCTGAATTTTATTCAATTAAAAGACCATACCTCAAAGCTTTAAAGCCTTTTTGTGCTTTGAAAAGTTCTGGTTGGATGAGTTTCGTATAACCTTAAGGTGCCCGACCAAACTGGGGGCTCAGACTGTTTTCAAATGCTTTCAACAGGCGTAAGAGGGGCTGGTTGGGGCCTGTAAATCAGGAGAATGGACCCTGACTCAGTTGGGTGCTTCATAAATCACCGGGGTCCATTAACCCTTTCTGGTGAAGAGCGGGATCCATCCTGCTGGTGTAAGATTGGCTTCACCAAAGATGTCTTTCTCACATCATTTCTTGCAAACACTGAGCCTTGAACCATAGAAAAACATTTCATGCTGAAGGTAATAAAAGGTTTTCTTCTACAGAATAAGTACTCTAATCTCTGTATTGATTAAGCTCTTTTGTTCACAGTGGATGTTGCGGTTGAACAAGCCCACCAGGGCGTGTTCTTCAACGCGGGCCAGTGCTGCACAGCGGGTTCCCGCATATTTGTGGAGGACTCCATTCATGACGAGTTTGTCCGAAGGAGCGTGGAACGAGCCAAGAGGAGGACAGTGGGCAGCCCCTTCGACCCCACGACTGAGCAGGGTCCGCAGGTGAGACGACTTCGCTTTTAGTTTCCACCTTCCTGTTTTTTTTTTTTTAAATAAATAATCTAAGTTATTCTATTCTTCATGTCCGAATCCATGCTTGTCCTTTACCTGCACAGATCAGTCGGGAGCATCAGAACCGTGTGCTGGAGTTCATCCAGAGCGGCGTCAGTGAAGGAGCCAAGCTGGAGTGTGGAGGCAAAGCTCTGGGCCTGAAAGGTTTCTTCATCGAGCCCACCGTGTTCTCCAACGTGACGGACGACATGCGCATCGCCAGAGAGGAGGTACAGGAAGCCTGCATCTTAATTCAACATTATTCAGTGAAACTGTGTGGAAGAAACGTTATTTCTACCTAAACAAGAGCACAAAACTTCAAACTATACAACCCGTTTTTTCATTACTTGTTCAAAAAGATTATTCATTCATAATAATCTATTATTATTTCATATTCATAGCGAATAGTGATGAATGCTACGCCATGGCTTTAAGTTTGTTTCATTTCAAAAAAGTACATTTGAAAAAAAAGTACATACAGTCAAAAAAAATAAAAAATTCACACAATTTTTCCAACATATTATTAAATTAATCAATAAATCAGTCAGGTTTATTTGTATAGCACATTTCAGCAACAAGTCATGTCCTTTCCATCACAAAATCATGAAAACTTCATAAACTCATCATACAGTCAACAGTAATGAAAACCAGTGACGTTTTGTCATGTGCCTCCGTTAAAATAATCAAAACACATCAAATATGATGGTCAATTTATGTTTCAAAAGCAACAGGTGGGTTTTTAGTCCAGACTTAAGGGAACTCAGTGTTTCGGCTGTTTTGCCGTTTCCTTGAAGTTTGTTCCAGATTTGTGGTGCATAGAAGCTGAATGCTGCTTCTCCATGTTTGGTTCTGCTTCTGGGGATGCAGAGCAGAACCAGAACCAGAACCAGGCTTGTTTGTGAAACTTGAAGTAAAACTTAAATCGCAGGAATGATGAGACAAACAATTCCCACTGTTTTCAAATCAAAATTTTTAAAACCTCTTCATACTACGACACCAATAATCTGAATGTCCTTCAGCGATGAAAAAGTCAGTCAGTATCTATGAAATCTAACAGAAAAGGCAATAAAATGCAGAAATGAAAGTTAATAAGAAAATAAAGAGTGAGACACAGTCCATACAAAGCAGGAACGCACAACCAAATAATATACGTGTCCATTCTGAATCCTGATTTCTTATTTCTGCAGATTTTTGGGCCAGTCCAGCAGATTATGAAGTTCAAAACGATTGAAGAAGTGATTGAAAGAGCCAACAACTCAGACTACGGTTTGGTTGCTGCTGTTTTCACCAGCGACATCAACAAAGCCATGACCATAACCGCTGCCCTGCAGGCCGGCACGGTGTGGTGAGTTCAGTTTCCTGTAACAAGCTTCATTTTTCATGTGGGAAATATTAAACATTTCAGCCGTCCAGAGCCCGTAAGCTGACACCACACTATCTCAACTATTATTACACATGCTGCAACCAGCTTCTCGTGTGTGTTTCCCCCCCCCCCTCTCACACACACACACACAACTCCCAGAAATGTGAGATGAAATTTGTGAGAACAGGATTCGGTGCAGTCCGGTGTGTATGCAGGAATAGCACAACCACTCGTTGAGTTCGCTCAGAGTTGTTTGGTTTCATTTGTAATTACCTTCAGATGGTTATGAGTAAGAGCAGGAGTGGAGCTAACACGCAGCATCTGCCAGAAACATTTCGCTGCCTGTACCACAGCGGTCTGGTAGCTAAACAAACGTTTATATTGCAGCTTTGTCCTTCAGTTTTCATGTGTCACAATTACACACCCACCACCATCCACCATCACACAAACAAGGCGTAATTTGTCAAAATCTTCCCAAAACAAAACTCACAAGAGCATCTTTTTAAAGAAAACACTTCTCGAGCTTTATTTCTGTGCATTATTTTCCCACAAACTCGGTTCTTCTCCATTTAAACTGACCACAGTCGTCTTCATCCCGTTTCTTTTTAGCAGTTTTTTCCCAGCCAGCTGTAATTAAACTCACTCACGCAGCGAGCCAGAATTATCTGATGGGGTTCAGCAGGTTATGAAAACAACCTGCAGTGATGACGGTGGTATATTCTCGATCTGTCCTCCTTAATGCAGCTTACACTGTCCTCAACTTTGAAGGAAACCACAGGAGTCAAATGCATCAGACTGATCAATGCTTTGTGTATTTCCCAGGATAAACTGCTTCAATGCTCTGAGCACACAGTGTCCGTTCGGCGGATACAAGATGTCTGGCAATGGACGTGAATTGTGAGTACGGTTTGGTTTTCTGCCCTCTACATATACACAACTTATCCGCAATATCACTAATAATGACTTCATGTTTCAAAACAACATTTATTAAGCTCAAATAAATCTGTTTTAAAAGGATATTGCAATGTTTCTTTCTTTATGCGTCTCTTGCGACGTACAGTTGAAACCAGATGTTCGCGTCCAGTTTGCAATAGACGCACAGCCTGCTATTTCTCACAGTCAAATATTAAATCTGACTAAAAGTTTCCTCTCTTAAAATGACTAAAATAGGTCTTTACAGTTTTTTGTTATCTCTTTCTTAAAATATGTTGAATAATAATGTTAGTGTAAAAACTGCAAAAACTCTTACCAAGTATTTTTGTTCCAGTTTTTAGTGTAATCTTAGTACATTTGAAATAAGACAAAACTAATGAGCTTGTCTCTTAATATTGAATTTCTTATTAAAGCTAGATGATCTGCCAGTTTAACTGGTATTTTTCATCAACGTTAATACATTATTGGTTTAAAACAATGTCCTGTATCTTGCTGAGAAGTTACTTCTAAGTTAGTTTTGTCTTATTTTAAGGGTATGAAGATATTTGCACTAAAAACTAGAACAAAAATACTTGGTAAGATTTTGTGTTTTTGCAGTTTAAGCTTGTTCAGGGTTCATTCACAATATTTGAGTTCATCAGAGGATGAATGTGGATGAATTTTAAGAAATCTTAAACGTCTTAAAGCATTATGTTGTATGTCTTTTTTTCTGCAGGAGGAATTGGCGCACTTTATAAAACAGATTTCATTACAAGGAAAGAGGATTGTAAAGACATTAAAGCTGAATTGCAAAGTATGAGACAGGAAAATAAAGTCTGGGCACGAAATTTGTTACAAACTGAGTTAAAACCCTGGAAATATTTTGGGCAGAGATAAAAATGAACATGTGAACAAGAAGGGCTTTCAAGTCTGACTCAGTTACAGCATTTCTGCCAGGAGGAACAGGCAAATTATTCCATCAAATTATTGTGTCGTGCAGTTCAAACATGTATTTTTGTCTAGTTTCTAGTGTATTATCTTATCACACTTGAAATAAGACAAAACTAACTTACAAGTACTTTTTCAACAAGATACAGGAGCTTGTTTTAAGTAAATAATTCCTTTATATTGATGAAAAGAACAAGTTCCTTTGGCAGATACATTTAGCAAGACAATCTCCCCATGTTACACATGAAATAATTTAACAGTTTTCTGGCTCTATTTGAAAGTACTACCACATGAAAGTAGGTAACAAGAGAGAGGAAAGACATGCAGCAAAGGTCACCAGGCCGGGAATCGAACCTGTGACTGAGGCCTCCTTATGTGGGTTGTCTTAACCCCTTCACCACCCATATGTGGAATAATCTGCTATTAATCTCAAGGGATTATTTCCTGAAAACAACCTCCTAAAGCTTGCTGATAAGTTACTTTGGAGTAGTTTTGTCTTATGTCAAGAGTATTAAGATATTTGTACTCGAAAATAGATAAAAAAAATACTTGGTAAGATTGTGTGTTTGTGCAGTGAGGGCACTAAACAGGTCATGTATGCAAACTTCTGAATTTAAAGACAGAAAAATATTGTTAAAAAAATACAAAATATATTGTCCTGGAATTTAGCAACCAGAAATAATTTTGGCTATCCTAACTAACCAAAAACAGTAAAATAATTGCACCACTTAATGGCAGAGCGGGATGATAGGTTATGTGTGTGAACATCTGGTTTCAGTGTGTGTATTATCTATTTAAGTGATCAGAGCTGCTTCCTGTTTCAGGGGAGAAAGTGGCCTGAGGGAGTACACAGAGCAGAAGACCATCACAATAAAGATGGCCTCCAAAAACTCTTAAAGGCAGACACGCATCTTCCTCTCCATCGTCATCCTCACACTGTCCACAGCAGCAGACCACACCGGCCGTCCAAACTAGCTCTCTCCATGGTTAAACTCAGCCTCCACTCTCTCTCCACCCACATTAACTCGACCTGGCGGCCCCCCACCCCGCCGTCTATCTTCAGGTCTCCACTGGCAACCACTGACCCCGCACTGTTTACCTCCTCCTCCACTAACAACACTAAAGCACTCACAGAGATGATATGGGAGGATGCTCCGACCGCGCCGTCCAACGCCGTCGCTCCCCACTGCCCCTCTCCAGATGCTGGAAGCTCAGAGACTCGGTCGCTGCACTTGCAATAAGCCCTTTACTAGCTACTTGTCGCGTGTTGGGAGTTTCCTTTCTGCTGTGCGACATGATTGTCAAAACCTCATTCTTCCTCGTCTTGGTTAGGATTTACGGGCGCGCGCCGGCTCGTTCCGAGACCACTGATGTTTCCGTCAGCCTCACACGTGAACGGATGAAATGTTGATTCAGAATTTAAATTGACTCCTAATTGTCTTTGTTTATATATTAGCTCATATGATCTAACACTGTATGTAAACCTTTGACTGACGTAAAGTTGTTAAACTCTTAAAAAGCATTTTACACTCACTTGTTTTAAAAAAAAGAACGAAAAAAAAGCGGAGTAGGTGTATTTTAAACTTTTGTAACTATCATTGATGTCCATGTATGTTTATGTTTATACAATCGTATGCTATAAAATTATAAAATGACTGTAGTTATGTTCTTTTGCAGTAAATCATTTTTCTTTTGCTGTAAAAATTTTGAGTGTTTTTTTAGAGCTTTGTGTCTCAGGAGGTCTTGCTGTCTTTAATCTTATCGATTTCTTTATTATTAAACTAATCTGCCTGACAAACCTTTAACAAACTAAAGTGCTGCAAACAATTACTTAAACCCCGACAAATTTCTTCTGTGTTCTGTTTTTCTCACTTTTGGACAAAAATATAATAAAACTACAATGATAACTTGTATATTATGGGAATAAATGACGTCCAAACCGACCTGACCGTATGTGAAAAATCTATTTCCCTCATTGCTAAATTATGGAATAAATCAAAGCGTGTAGTAATCAGGTTACTGATTGCAGTAAATCATTTTGAGTGTTTTTAATTCAGAATTAATCTCTGAAGTGATTCAGAGATTAATTAAAGGCATATATTTTTGCACTTTGTGAATATTACAAACTATCAGATTATTTTTGTTCTCCTAACTGCAGACATTTACATAATAATATCTATCAGATTAACTGCAGGGTTTGTTTTTAGTCCATCCATGGAAATAACAGACGTCTCCCAACTAATACGAAGAAACTAAACAAGAGGAATCATTTTTTAAATTGCCTTTTTTAACATGTTGGAAATGATTTAAATCCTTATCAATAAATGAAAACTGATGGTAAGTTTATGTGCGTCTCCTCCAGTAGTTTTGACCTTTTTTTCCAAATCATCTCTAATCTTTATCTCCCTTCATCTGGAGGTATGTGGGTGTTTTTAGGACCGACTGCATATTTACAAGACTTTCAGCTCATTAAGGAAATTAAGTATTGTGCAAATATCGACTCTAATAGTTAGTACTGGAGTGCATTGTGTCAGTAAAAATCAAAATAGTAATTGAAGCTCTATTTTACAGTTCTTATTGCATTTTACCTGCCTTGCTTTACAACGTTGCCACTTCCTATATGTAAAACTAAAATGCAAAACATGATTTCAAACAATATCAGGCTGAGATTGGTTTGTTAAATTCACTGCTTTGAAATGAACGTTAAAGATTTCCATCCTTGGAAGACGTATGCAAAGCAGCCGCAGTGCAGGGCATGCTGACGCAAAGTGTAAACTTTCCACCGTTTAATAAAATAAACATAGAATATATGCAAATAATAATCACAAGTGAGTTGTATGCAGCTCATACAACTCACTTGTATGCTAAATATGCTATTTTTTTAATATTCTAAACTATAAAAAAAATTCCTAAACTTTCAAATTCAGTTACATGTGTTGCTTCAAGGCTTTCCTAAACCATAGTTTTCATTTGAATTGAAAGTAATATCTTAATTTCTCAAAAAAAGCAAATTCTAAAAATAAAGGCAAAGAAATACAGTAATACAATGTATCATTTGCATGTTTTCCAAATCATCTGTTTGTTAACGAGGAGATAAAAGATATGTAAGAATTTCTTCAGTGATAACATCCAATGAATTATCTTTAACACACAGATTAATAACATATAATAAACGTAATAATCTCACTTATGGTGTCAAAATAGCAGAACATTCAGTTTCAGTGTGTCTGTGTTGCTGACGCTGTTGCAAAGATTTCTGATTAAAAGTAATAAAAGAGGAAGAAAATAAAAGTCATGGAGAAAAGTTGAACTTTTACCGAACCTACAGCAGATTTTACACATCCAGTCGTCGTGGTTGACCGAGGTCATGACCTTTGAAACAGGAAAGGGCGTTAAATGTAACCTTAAAGGCAACAAGTTGCCAAATATTTAATGTCCAGTTGAGTTGGCCTCATTTCATGCTTTCTAAAGAGGAGCTGAGGAAGTGAAAGTGATTACACAGTGTAACATGAAATAAAAGTTTATCCTGCTTTGATACACGCAGACAAGATGGGGAAAATAGTTGGTAATATTGTTTGTCCTTTTAAATCTTAATTTAAAAAAGTAACAGATAAATAAATAAACAAAATATTACAGTGCTTTAAAGTCGAAATGTTTTATTTTTCAGTGGGCCTTATCCTCTTCTTTAGAAAATTATCTAATTTTTCATTTAGACATTTTTTGAGCTCTTCCACTTTAGCGTTTACTTACATAGGATTTACCTCTGGACAAAACTGCACAACGTTACTTTAACCCAATAAAAAAAGAGCTGATTTTCTGCTGCAGCAGACTCAACAGCGCACGAAAACCGTCTTTTGTCGAATAACTTGTTGAATTATCTGTTTGCTTTTTCCCACAGCTCCTCTCTCGGCTGGTATCTGCAGCCTTTGGAAAGTGAAAATGAAAAAGTGACCAGCTTATTGGGTCACTTTATTAACACAACAGGGAATACCAGCAGAAGCTCACTCACAGGTTAAAAGCAAATGAAAGTTTAGATACGACCATCGTTTGTGTCCGTTTTTATCAATTGGGGGTTTATATGAAGCTGTTTAATTAATTTTTGATTAGTGATTAGCTCATTATTTTTCCTAAAATCTTGTTTGAGGTGTTAAGTATTGGTTCTCAAAATAATTCAACCTTGAATTCAGATTCAATATAAAACTGATTGGCTTTATAAACATTGAATAGAGAGAGTAGAAAAAACTTACAAGATATAAAACCAAACATGGAGAAACAACATTTAGTTTTATCAGAACAAGAATCCAGAGAAACATGACAGATTTCTTATTTTTATTAAACAATATGTAGTTTTATACTTTTACTTTTCTATTAGTTTATCCAGAGAAACTCCTATTAGTTTATTAAATGTGGAGTATTTTTTGTTTTTCTTTTGCTTTCTCTTGTTATTTTGATTGTATTTCCTCTAATTCATGTAAAACTCTCTGAATTTCCTTGTTGCTGTACAAATAAAATTACCTTATCTTACCTGAATTATTTTAAAGTGTCGGATAGCAATGCAAATTCTGCTTTTTGTTTTATTTTTCAACATGTATTGATTGTTCCATCAGTGAACAATAAATGGCAAAAGTCATTTTTTAAGTATTTTGAGGAAAACTAAATGATATTAAATGTTGGAGCTTCCATTCAGATAAAAATATATCAGATTTAATTTACTTTTAGTAAGAAGAACCCTTTGAGAAGCTCTATTTTTTAGTGTGAGCTGGCCTAACCCCGGAGTCAGGGACATGAGCTTGTTAAAAAGACCACACACTGTCGGGGACGTTCACCCTTTGTCCAGATGCTCACTTATCCTTCCAAAACTTTATGGATTAATATTCCAGAAAGGCCGTGCTGGTTTCCCTTTCATCGGCTCTCTCAGGATATTTTCTCACATGACTCACCAAACACCCAGGAACGTCTGCCAGGCTCTGTACAGCATTTGTTAAAAAGGAGCACTTCCTTTTTCGCTCTGTGATTCCTATGGAGAAAGAATCATCATACACACAGACAGTGGTAATTTAACAGCTCAGCAGCGTAGTAGCGCTGCTCATGTTTGAGGGATCTGAGTCTTCTCACTGAGACGACGTTGTGCAAACGTCTCTGTTCGTGCTTCTCATTCCAGGGTAGTGAGAGTCAGACGCCCCTCCTCGCAGTGATACTTTTCTGAGTCAGTGTCTCCGTAAAAATGAAGATGCCATGTCTGCTAAACATTACCGAAAATAGCTGCTACCTTTATCTTTGTCTTGGAAGTGTGTTTATGTGCTGTATGTGCAAAGGCATGAAGAGCTCGTTTTAACAGCGGAAGAAAAAGGTTAAACGGAAAGCTATCAAAAGGATCGTTGTGGGGTAACCAGAGGAAATGTATTACTCATTTTAATTAGGTTAAGTCTTCATAGAGCTGCTCCAAAAACACACAGGTTGGCTGAGGTAAATTTCAGTGTGTACAGGCTTACAGATCACAGTGGTTATTCATTTCCAAGTTAAGAAATATGCTTAAAAACATAAAAGAAACTGAGAACAAAGCAGCCAAAAAGTTGACAAATAAAAATGACAATAAGTTGTTGTGAAGACTTAAAGAACAAATGTGAAGATTTATTTGGTGATTTGTCCAGAGAAGAGGAGGCGGTTAATTGAAATGTTGTAAAACAGCAGCAGTTTGGAGATCTAACAGCTCGGCACCCTGCTGAGAAACATAAAATCATCTGTATTCTCACAACGTTTTCCAACAAAGAAGATCTGTAGGGAAAGTAGGAGTCATAGCTCCACCTGTTTCCTGGTTCCTATAAGCTGCTACTTATCAATTCAGTGGATTACGAGAATAAAGATATTTTTTGTCAACAAAACTATTCTGGTGGTGCAGAATCTGACTTTGGCCTCAAAACTCTCACTGTGTGTGAACATTTACTTTTTATTTTTTAAAGGGAAAGGTTGAGCTTGTATTTAAGGACGTAGGTTTTTCTATTCTGAAATGTTCTATTTAAAATCAGTTATGGGTTATTTCAATTGATTAAGTTCTGATCTACCCATAGGAATCCCACAAAATACATAAAAATGACCTTAAACCTTTCCCTGACTTCCTGCCTACATTATAACTCCATCATGGCAATAAGACTGCCATATGATATAATTTCTAGAATGCACCTCACCTGCATCCTAAAGAAATTTAAAGCATCACACCACATCTTTGGCTTGATATGTGGTTATGGGGATTCGTGGTTTGATTATTACTGCTAAAATGTCAGAGAAAACATATTTGACAGCTACAAAGAATGTGGTTGATGACTGAAGGAAGGTTTTCAAACTTTCTAACTCTGTTAGACAGGATGTGTGTCTCATAAACAGCAATTTGTCTTCATGTAGTTTTAAGCAGTCAGTAATAGCTTTGGTATTTATGGCAGTACATCCATGTTTTTGACATAAAAAACTGTAGTACTTCATCTGAATGGGATTGAGTCTTTTTAGGAAGAAAGAACATTACATTATCTTTCAGCTTTTTGCAGCTGCTGCTTTATGTTTTGGTTTGCTGTGGGAGAAGCATGCCTTTAAAAATCTAATTTTCCTTTAGACACTTTGATAATGCACTGACTACCACAGCTGTCCATCCCAAACCATCATGAGAACCATTATGGTGCATCATGATGACCATTTGAAAGCTTTGAGGTCATTTCTTCAACGCCAGCCCTGACTGCTTGCCTTGGGACGGCTGTCCTCGGACTCCTCTGCATATATTTAAGAGAATGTGCAGACAATTTGTTCCAGATTTTCTAAACTGTTGTAATTCACACGTATACTTCAAAGCTGATTTAGTGCTCGGGATGCACTCTCACAGCTGGAAACGTGAGGGAAGGCATGCATCATAAGATTAGGAGGCAAGACTAGATCTAGTGCTTTACATACTGAAGAGAAATGCTGCATGCATCCCAATGCACAAGATAAGTATAGTATAGTATAGCATACCATAGCATAGTGTGGCACAGCACAGCATAGTGCAGT
>NW_015113609.1:43699-104177 GCF_001443285.1 Poecilia latipinna | reverse complement strand
AGTATAGTGCTGTATAGTATAGTATTGCACAGCATATCACGGTATAGCGTAGCATGGCATGGTGTAGCGTAGCATAGTATAGTATACCATAGTATAGTACATTGTAGTATGGTATAGTGCAGTAGTGCACAGTATAATAGTATGGTGTAGTATAGTATGGTATGGTACAGTATAGTATGGTATAGCGTAGCATGGTATAGTGTGGTGCGGTGCTGGATAGTGTGGTATGGTATAGTGTTGTGGTACAGTGTGGCATTGTATAGTATGGTGTTGCATGGTATAGCACAGCATAAAATAGTGTAGCATAGCAGAGTATGCTATAATAAAGTACAGAAAAGGATGGGCGGCTGAAATGATTGTGAATAATTTATCCTGTAATCAGGAGCGTTCTTTCTTTTAAAGCAGAATTTTTAGATTTTTTGAAACTGCTTATGTTTGCTTGACCTTCACCTGCAGTTTGAGAGAAATATCAGACAGCATAAAACATTTTTAAGATACAAACAGGGCATCTAATTTCAGTGGGGAGTTAAAGTAAGAATGTGCTGCAAACATTTACATAAGAACCACCAACTTTCTCCCTCCAGAGAAATGTGAGGAGTGAATATCTTCAGATTTAATGGTGGCAGACAGGGTCAGGGTCAAGTGTTTGATTCAAAACGAGAGCCAGGCTTCAGCAAGGACCACATGATCTTAGATAGAAGTCAGGTTTAAACCTGATGAAGATCAGACCTGTTTCAGAGACTTCTCAGCAGTAAATATTATGCTCACTGCAGTGATGCAAGACATTCATTGTGGAATGCCTTCATGTCAACAAAGCATAGTATGAGGGAAGTATAAAAATAAAAGCAATCATGCAGGGAATCTATCAAAGCCAGATTCAGGAACAGTCTCTTACAAATACAAATTTGTTGGTGCGCTGTCATGACTGCATCTATATGATTCATAAGTCACTAACACCTTTTGTTAAATCTATCTCATAAAACATATTTTGCCTTATGAAGTGATATCCTTAAAGACTGGTCAAGCCGTTATGGGATAGATAATGTATTAGATGATTTAAGCAACGTCTTGGAATTACTCCAAGGTTAAGTGGTAATCCTATATCCATCAACTCTTGAATCCCAGTACAAATGACCTGGACTATGTATTTATTGGAAGGAGCACTTATGAAGCTTGATAAGTATCATTCACCTGCCATTACCCTATGCTCAGAAGGATGAGCTATGGGAGCCATTCGTATGCTAATCACTCAGTCTGCTCATTAGCTTCAGAGGTTACATTTTGCTGCACAGATTTCTCTGATTCAACCTGTGAGAAATAACTTTTTAAAGAAAAGAATTGCTGGGTGATCTATGGGTTATCCATGGTGTGCCAAATTTAATCTGGAACTATTGAATTTATTCATTTGTGCTGTCAGGACTTAAATGAGGCAGGGACACCGCAGCTATGAATGTCATCATAAAATACCAGCTTGATGTGTCTACAGTCAGGCTTGATGATATTTAAATGTGCGAAGAAAGGACACCTGCCTGACTGACTTGATGGAAGTTTCTTTTTAGCTGTGGAGGTTCGACTGATTTTGAAAAATAGTTTTAGGTATTTAGGTAAATACATTTTATACGTTAAACCATCGTAAACAGTTTGGAAAAGACGTTGATGTAGTAAAACCTCAAGCCAGTTTAATTTTCAAACATAAAATTAACACATTTTGATAAATGATCTCAATGTTTTCTTCTAGGCTTTTTGCTGTCTGTCATTTTAAAGGAAGTGGTAAAAAACAACTAAAAACTAGTCATAATCTATTTTTACCCATAATTTTTTAAATTATAACAATGACTTAATTAGATTCATTAAATTTCCATTTGGGTTAATTAACAGAACGGAAAATTCACATTGTTCCATGACGTATCAAGCAGATGAGTACATGCAACTTTTTTCACAGTTACAAAAACTGCTCATTGTAGCTCAAATCTACATATAACCAATTAATCTAAATGATTACACTTAAATTATGAATGATTCACCTGAATCCGTAATCATACAACTTCTTCCTGGTCCGTAAATGCCGCTTATGACATGATCAAATATCTCATGATTCGTTCACACCAAACGCGTTTTGGGCGTCAGGAGAGTCTGGTTTACGTTCAGAGGTTATGTGGATGCGCGTTGAGGGCCGTTGGAGCCCTTGATGTTCAAAACGTTTTGGAGCGTTTTGAGCATCAAGAACGTCCAATGGAAAATAACAGCTAGAGTTGGCGTGTCTGACGCGCCCTCTACGCGCCTCCACTTAGACTTTGAATGTAAACTAGACGCGCAAAACACTAGGTGTAGAGCAAAATGTTGAGCGTCTGCATTCAATGTGCACATGCGTCGAAGCGTTTTTGACACGTGTAGTGTGAACATACCATTGAGGTTGTGATGCCGTCCTGGAGGTTGAATCCACGCTCTGCTGCCACGCTGCCCGGAATTACAAGCACCACCTCAGTCAAAGTTTTGAAATCAGGGAACATTTCTACGGTTGAAGATGGCAAGACTCTGAAGTAGAAGATTTCCTACTCTGACAGGGCCTCACTTCAGCAGGAGGAGATCCTGCAGCAGTGGTTCAGCTGCATCAGACGGGCTTCAAAACCTCCATAACTCTTCATCGTGCTGTCAGCTCATGGATAGCAAGATGCATTGAGTTCAGTGTGCAGGTCAGAAATTATACTCAGATGGTTTTCTTTTATATACTTTGTGCATAAAGTTAAAAAGCGGTCAGATGTTGGAACTGTAATGTGTCAAAATGAAAGACAGCCTTCAGATTTTACCATCACCATTTAAAAAAATTTGTAAAATATAAAAAATATTCACATATATTCCATCTTTCTATCAGAACAGTGAGTTATACGTTTCAAATATTTTTTTCTACTCATGCACCTAAACAAACTAGAACATAATTTATCTTTTCATTTTTTATATACATGTTTATCCTTGCAGTCTCCAGTGATTATTTGGTAAAAGAAACACCCTGGACTGGTCACCAGTCGAAACACAGAGACACACAGGACAGACAATCATGCAAACACATGCAAATAGCAAAAGCTTGATATTTTATCCTTAAAACTAAGAGTTTTTGCATGAAATTAAATCACAGGTTGTTCCTTATGCTGCATTTCTTTTGCAAAAAGCCGCCATAGTAATCACAGTTAATGTGCTCTTAACTAAACAAATATTAATACTTATCCACACGCTCAGCAACGTAAAACTCAAAGTCCAAACAGATGTTTTTTAGATCTGTCTTACATTTCTCAAACTGGGAGTGTTTCAGTAAATTCCTGCTGTTTTTCTGGGATTATTTGCTGTTCTAAATAAATAGTTCTTCATTAAAAACAACACAAAAACTTCAGCGTACATTTAACAAACACTTGTCCTGTGAGCTATGTTGTTGGGTGGAAAAAATACACAGAAAGATATATTTATAGCCATGTCAAAATTGTGAGCTGAACAGAAATAAATCTTTCATTTTCAGCTATTTAAATATAGTAAGGTAAACAATGAACTCTCTCCACTCTACTTGAATGTTGCAACATACTGGATTTTTTCTGCTTGTACCACAATGCTCTGTGAGAGGCTTTAGTAAAGGACAGACAGAAACTATTTGGAAATGAAAGTGATGCTGTCTTTAAAGAAAGATAGTTTGTCTAGAGTGATTTTATTTATGTCTGGTTTTAGTTGTCCAGTGGGGAAAATGATCCTTTGAAAAACGTATCTTACTTCCTTTTTGCCTGAGGAGACAGAGCAGCACAAGAACAAGCCGCCATGATCCACGACTGTTTGTGTTTTGGTTTTCTTTTGTAAATGGGAAATGGCCTGTACTTGCACAGTGCTTTGTCTAGTCCAGAGGACTCCAAAGCGCTGTGCAAAGTGCTCAGTCATTCACCCATTCACACACCGATGCTGGTAAGCTACATAATAACCACAGCTGCCCTGACAGAAGCGAGGCTGCCATACAATCGGCACCTCTGACCAACACCAGCAGGTGATGTGTTTTGCCCAAGGACACAGCGACCGAGACGGGCAGACCAGGTGTCTGAACTGGCAACTCTGGTTACAGGATGAACTCCTAACCTGCTGAGTCACTGCCACGCTGTTGTGGTTACTTTCTGATCATTTTTGGGTTTATTACTGCCAGTTAGGTTCAGCTCAGTCCTTTCTGCTCATTATTGCCTTTACAGTGGTGCTACATTAGTTAAATCTTTTCTGTTCAGTTTCTTCTCTTCTTTCTTCTATGCATTTATTTTATTTCCCCTTTTAGTTTGTCGATCTTTTTGAGTTAATTTCCCTCTGTGTTAATTAGTCTCCCTCCCTCAGTTTTCCTGTTCTTCTTCTGCCCCACATCCCTTAACTAGCTCACCTGGTTGTTTGTCATTTTCCACCTCTGCCTTAGTACTTAAGCTGCCTGGTTTGGATTGTTCAAAGCTACGTTCTATGTCCTCTTCTTGTTTTGTAAGTCTTTATTTTCATCACTGAAACTCTTCACTTCATCCCTCTGCCTCTGATTTTGCCTGCTCTTGGGTCCAACTAAAATCAAACCAAGTACAAGCTGAGAATAATCACAGCTTTACACTAAATCATGTTTTGAGGCTCTGCAGCTGCCACAGAAAAGATCTGCAATTCCTGCACTTTATCATAACATTAATTACAGAAACAAAGAGCCTTTTTGGGAATGGATTCCCAAAACAAGTTCTAAATCCACACTAAAACAAAGTAACATAAGTCACCTGTGAAAGGAAGTATTACTGCTTTCTCCAGCTGATATTGCGTTTCGAAAGCAGAGTTGCCTGTCATAAAAAAGAACCTTGTGTTGTAGAAACGCAGCCAGCCTACACCTGGTTCTGTCAACAGTTCAGTCCTGGTTGTAAGAGCAAAAACATGCAGCCAATGCAACACAGCTGCTTCTCCTCTACTAAAGAGGAAAAACTTTTAACTGTCATAAATTACCTCCAAGGACACACATTCAGTCCCGTTTTTATTTCCCATAGTTACAAAGTTCAGCAAACAAAAGGGTTTTAGTATTTGTGACTCGCTGAAAGTGAAGAAGTATCTTTTTATTTCATACATTTACCAAAGAGTTTGTTTCTGTTGTCAAATGATAAACTTACTTTTTCACCAGGCACAATTGATTGCTTGACTTTTTCATTATTTTCCAACAGAGATTAAAAAGTGCCTTGCAAAAGCATTCATACCTTAAACCTTTTCACATTTTCAAACAGCAACCACAGTGGTGCATTTTACTGCAATCTTATGTCCGACAAATCAGAACCGGAAGTACACCGCGCAGTATTTGTAGGCAAGCGCATGCGCAATACATGGCGGACCCATGGCAACAAAAAGAATGTGCGAGAAAAAGATACGTGAACAAACTCGCTGCTGTCGGGATCGACCCGTATGAGACGGAGAATGAAGATACGTGAGACGACGTGGACAAATTGCCTCAGATCTATGACATAGTTACCTCCGTCGTGAACACCGTGGAGGAGCTTCACGGCCTGAAATCCACGGACGGATGCAGTCAGTGTGTCAGCGGCTTTGTGAAAGACGAACGACCCCTTCAGGTGAATAAAAATGACTTTCTGAGTAAGTACCTATATTAACATACATGTAGGCTACATGTCCGTCTATTAGTTTGCCACATTAGCTAAGCTAATTTTGCTAGTTCCACAGTCAGTGCTACAGTAAATATCACTGACATTTATCTTACTATCACACAGAGGCGGATAAAGTACTCAAAAACTGTAATCTGTTTATAGGTATAATGAACTTATTGTTTTTAAGTTAGGAACGAGGGGAGAGCTAGTAACTACATCTAAGCTTGTGGCTTGTTTATTGTTGTCATAGCAACTGCCTGCCAACATGGCTTTCGGTTACAATGTTCGCGGACGTGTGACGTCACACGTGGAAAAGACGTTTTTTCAAATAGAAAGTGTGAAAAGTGTGCTGTATATTTGTATTTAGCCAAACTAACTCAATATTATGTAAAATTGCCATTTGCTGTAAAGGATTCACAAAAGCTCAGTTAGACTGCATGAGAGTAAAGGTGAACATTAATTTATGAGTTTTGCCACAGATCAGATCTGGACTTTGACTGGTCCATCGTAGCTCATGAATATGTTTATTAACCATTCTGTTAAGACGTCTAGCTCTATGTTTAGGGTCATTGTCCTTGAAGGTGAATCTCTTACCAGTCTGAAGTCTCCATCTGTCTTCGCATTAACTCGAACCGTCTTCCCTCTCCTTATTGAAGATAAACATCCGCACATGATTTGCCTTCACCACTGAAATAATGTGTTCAGGATGAAGTGTAGTGTTATTCTAATGTAACATAGGCTAAAGAGTTTGATTAATTTAGGTTTCATCTGACTAGAGCACCTTTTTCACATGTTTGCTGCATCCTGGTAATTCACTGCAACAACATTTCAATAGGCTTTCTGAAGTTTAATAATAGCTTTCTTTTTGAAACTCATCTATAAGTTAGCATAGGCCTTTTAGTTGATTTTTTGATAAATGTTCCTGCCTGAGCAAAATGCCAGTTTGTAGATGTACCACACTATTTTTCTGATGTATCAGAGAAACCGCACTCCACACTTTTCAGATTTCTATTTCTAAAAGAATTATTTATTTAAAATTATATAATCCTTTTAAACTGTTATTTCCTTCCACTTCCTAATATACTCATATCTTTATTGGTATAAAATCCGACAAAGTTCAAAGGATATGAATACTTTTTTCCACTGCGTGTAACACAACTAATACAGTAGGTGTTATGAAAGCTCTTCTAAATATATCTGCAGGTGTGTCTGTTTCATTCACGATTATGGATGAATCACTGTCTTAACAATGTGAGAGGCTAAAAGTCTTTGTCGGAGGCTTTCTGTGATAAATTACCAGAGTTTTCTGCAGTGACATTTAACTAATTTCACTGTGGTAAATTCTTTCAAGTGCATTAAAGAGTCAGCTTTGATCCCTCGCTCCACTGGAGCCATAAAACAGGATCTATTGAAGGACACTTAATGATCTCTCTTTAATTGATTAGGCGGTGTTGATTATTCATTACCGAGGATTAAAAGCTCACATTGATGTAGCGGATGTATTCGTTTTCCCGCTGAGACCTTCTTTTTTTTTTTTTACATTGATCCCATTTACAAAAGCGAGTTTTATCAATGCAGACGCCTTTCATTTATTAAAGACATCACTCCTCATAACCACATATGCCAAGGGAAGCAACATCCTGTCCAGTGGAGCCGTTTGGATGGAGTGTGTATACTTCTGAGGTCAGCAAAATGGAAAGAAAGAATAAGAAAAGTCTTTAAGCTGATCTGGGTCTCTGCCAGCCAGCTTCAAACCTTTGCTCCCTTGGTTTGGGACTTTGCTAGTTTCCCTTTTCCTCTGACATCACTCTCCAGGATCTGCACAATGATAACACAGGCCCCGATTGCATGACATTACTGCTTCCTTAAACGCACATGGGAGAGCCGAGTTAAAAATCCCACATGGCTACAGGCTAACTGCAGTTTCCAGCGCGCACCAGCTGCACAGCTGGTGTCCATGGGAGAGACAGAGCGGATACACAAATTCCAGACTGTTATGAGGCGGGGAAATATAATTCCTGGGGCAAGAGTTTTCTAATAGTATACTATGCTTCGAGCTGTAACCACAAATGTTATTTCCTTCTAAACCACAGACATGAAACCTGCACAACATCCATCAAAAGTGTGTATAACGTTGCAGCTCAGGACTTAACAAATACTCCGCAAATGTTTCAGGTCATAAAAGCCACAGAGCTGCAGAAAGGTTTTTTGCAATTATGTCACCCTTTCAAATTAAGATTGTGAACTAAAATGCAACTTTGCATTCAGATATGCAGAGTAAAAACAAAATATGGCTTTCAACTAATGATTTGGTTTATTCAGGGAAAAATCGACCCAATGCAGCATGACCCAGTGTGAAAAAAAAACACACTCCTATTAGCAGAAGGAGTGGGCATGAAAAGCCTCCTTAAGGTCAGCGTCTCAATAATTAGGCCACTTTGAAGCTTAATTATGAGCCATTCAGATGTTGGGCTAGTTATTATCCTGCAGATTGTGTTTAAGCTCACAGAACCGATGGCGAGATGTTCTTCTTCAGGGTTTTCTGGCAGAGAGCATCACTTACAAGCCGACCCAGACCATCACACTACCTCCATAAGTAGGAGGAAGTATGTGTGAACCAGGGTTGTAGTAGGTTTTTGGTTTTATTTCGTTGTAACTTTTTGTTTGTCTAATAGCTTTAATTTGTTTTTAGTTTTTATTAGTTAATTGTTCAGTTTTAGTTTAGTTTTTAGTTAGTTTCACAAACCCACAATATACCTCAAGTCAGTTGTAGGTTTTCCGCATTAATTGCAGTTTTTATTTATTTCAGTTAAGTTTGGTTAATTTTAGTTAACTATAATAACCTTGGTGTCATCGTCAGTATGACATTCTGTTGCTCTAAATGCTTCTTGTGTGAGTTTTAAACTGGTTGTAGCAGGAAGCACAATTTCCAAGAAGCCTCATTACTTTCTTACTTTACTAATTTTTGGCCTTGCAATTCTCCCGTTGATGCCATTTTTACCCTGTCTCTCTCTCTCTTATCGCTGAATCATGAACTCTGACCTTAATGTGTCTTGCAAAGCGTTAGAGATTGTTCTGGAGGAATTGTTGATAAACACACTTGAAGTAATTTTGTTTAGCCTGACAGTCCTGGGATGGAAATGAAACTCGGCTTTCCAAAAGTCGTGCACAACATTAGCATCTTTTTTTTCTTTGTTGGATTCTAAAAAGGTTTAATAATCTGAAACATTTGAGAGAAATAAAATAAAGCAAGAAAACAGAAGAAATCTGTAAGGCGCCAAAAACTTTTTCACTGAACTTTAAATCAGAAGAAGCTGAAATAAAATCCACAGAACTAGTGTTGTACTAGTTAACTTAATGTGAAAACAAGTAAATAAAATTAAAGAAAGGCAATGGAAATTATTATTGTAGTCATACATGCTTTCTCATTTACAAAATCAAAGTTTTCTTTTAATTGAGAATTACAAATCGAGTGACTAAAACCACTGAAGTTTTTAAACGGTACCATATTCTGAGTTAGATTTAAATTGGAGATCTTTTACCTGTCCACAATTCAAATTACTCTGCCATCACAGAACCTAAATGCATCGACTGAGTCACTGTTGGTGCCTTGCCTTCAAAAGGCGTTCAGATGCGTAAAACTTTGCTTAATTGTGAAGATTTCTTTGCCAGATTTGAGAGCTGAACTTTCTGCTATTGGGTTAAACTGGTTTTATTCTCCAGCAAACTTTACAAAACCTTTAAACTCTTTCGTTTAAAACTACTGAAGCTCCAGAGATTTCTAAAATTTAAAAGCCAATTGTTGTTTTGTTTTTCACGTCTCAAGACTTGGGGCTTAATTTGTCTATTTCTGAAATTTGAGCCAAATACTAAAGTTAAGGGAAGAAGAGAAAGAGAGAGAAAAAAATGCACCTTATGTAATTTTTTTTTTTTCTGTTGTAATGCAAGCCAGATGTGACTGGGACCGTGGAAACAGGTGATGATAGCATTACACTGGAATTGCAAACAGATGGAGAGAAGCTTGAACCTATTCTTGTGTCAATGATGGGGTCATAAATAAAGATTTTTTTCCCCCCTTGAGATGAAATAAATTCTCTTTAATTAAAACTACAGCAGCTTTACATTTTGTGTAAAAAGAAAATCGTCCAAACACGTCCTGAGTAACTTTGGACTCAGAAAGCGTTTGGAGGGTTTTTGTTGCGTTTATGATGTAATTTCAGGGTGGTTATCGCTGATTGCTGATTCCAAAGTTTTATTCAGCCGTTTCAGCAAAGTGTGTCGCTGAATTTGACGGTGAGGCTTCTCCCCTGATTCTCCACGCCTCAGTGGAAGTGGAGGATGCAGGTCTGCTTCACATCAGGTGAATTTATGGCTGCATGGGAGAGGAATGTCTCCAGTAATCAGTCCTGATGAAGCAAATGCTGAAGACGTCCTGGGAGACGAAGGAAAGCCACTGTACATGTTGGCCTGGCCCAGTGAGTGATGGAGAGGACGATGTGCAGGCCCGCACCGAGAGGCCGCTGACCCCCCATGAGAGACGGCCCTGTAGAGAGCATTTATACCTGCTAGCACTGATACAAGAAGGAACCCACATCTACCAAAAAAAAACAGCCTCCTCCCAATCTTACAGATCTGACCACCAGTTGAAAAACCTGAAAATGCAGACAACTTGGAGGTGAAGTTTTCACACTCAAAACCGATCATTAAAGGGGCAGTATTGTGTGTTTTCCAGCCACATCGTGTCATTTTGTAGCACAATCGAGAAACTATGTTAACTTCACCTATAAAAATGATATAAAATATGACCTAAAAGAAATTTTACTTCCTTATTTAACACCTTAAAATTGGGCCTCTGTATCTTTAATAAACTCCTGCTCTTTCTGAAACTCCGCCTTCAGGAAATCATCACAGCATCGCTCTTCTATTAACCCTTTGTCAATGTTTTTACCCACGTTGCACTGAGAAACAGCTGAGCAGATGTGCAGCTTGCTAATTGCTGCTGGCTAGTCTGGAGGAGCTGATTCTGGGAGGGCTGCTATGTGAGGCTGAAACTCTGAAGCTTGGAAACTGCAGCGCAGGAGGAGGAGCTGCGCCTCAAAGGCGGGGCTAGGTCCAACCAGGCGTTTTGTACAACTGAATGGTTGCCATGGGAGACTAAAAGATTAGCTAAATATGCTTGAAAGAATCAAAGTCACTCTCCAGATAAGTTTCTGATGAGGAAATAACATCACAACATGATGTAAAGCTAAAAAAGTCAATTTTACATGATACCTTTAAGCTCATCTGAATATAGCAAGCATTTAGGATAAAAAGTGACTTTAATCCTGTTTTATTCCTGAGAATAAGTGTTCAGTCGAGCCCAAAGGAAATTGAAATCTAGATTTCTTTCTTGTAATTTAGCAAACGTGCAAAATGATTTTTAAGTTTTGGATCTACGATGACTAACGTCAGATTTCTTCAAGAGAAAATCAAACTACTTTATTTGCCAGATTTTTCATTTTATTTTCTTGGCCTGCAAGCTCTTCTGACTCGAGTGCTTGCAGGCCAAGCAAGCACCCCCAAACTTTTTGTTTGGAGGTGTCCAAACAAAAAGTTTGGACACCTCCAGGTCTCTTTTTTAAAGTTTCCATTACACCAGTGCCCCTAAAAATACACCAAACAGACCTACCATTAAGAAAGGTCTGTTTGGAAAAACAATTAAAAAGCAGAGAAAGGAAAGCACATCGATTCAATACTAAAAATAGAAACTTAATGTCCTGATTAACTAAAACGCTTACATAACGTTTACACCCAGAAAACTAAAGCAAATCAGAGATTTAGATTAAAAACTGCATTTCTGACAAGAGAGGATCTCCTTCTGCTGATGCTGTTTTTGTTTTTCTTCTATTTTTGGCAAAGAAAAGTGTGCAGTCAGATCAATACTTCTTTGATTGTTTTATAGAGGTTTTGGTTTGAAAACCACTGCCACTGTAAACTGTGTGGAAATCTGTAGCTAGAATGGATATTTTTAAAATCTCTGCAGGAGAGTGAAACCGAGAGGAGCCCTGGTTTTGATTACATCCTACCATCTAGAAACATAATTCACCACATTTCTGTGGCTGTAAAGTCGTGAAACTTAATTAACATACTTCTTATTCACTATGCAAGATGTAATCCCTGGAGCTGCTTCACGTCTTATCATTAGCTGCAATAGTTTCAGTGTTTATTTCAGTGTTTTTTGAAACTTTGGACTGAACTGGATCATCTGCAGCTCGAAATCACTTGTATTTCAACTGGTTAGCATCCAGCAAAATAATGCTGCACTCAACACAGATTGATTACCACGTATTTAAAGACTTTGTTCTTATTTCTGATTTTAATGCTCCTAATACAGTCAGTTTGTCATTTCAGAAATCTCTACATGGGGACAAAAAGGACATAGTTTTCTCTAAAATATAAGAAAATGTCAGTCTAATTATTAATTTTTATTCGGACAAGCTTTGCTGGGCTATTCAGAGAAGTTGTACACAATAATTTTTGCTGAAATTCCTGGTGAATCAGGATCTTTTTTTTTTTTTTCCCTTTTTTTTATCTTAGAAATACATATTTAGTTTAGCAGCAGTAGATATACAGTTGACTAGTTCACACATGAACAAACAGGGAACAAGAACCATGTTTGTACTTTTACAGAGCATTGAGGAACAAAACGATTTAGGAAACTTTGAGGAGTTTTTATTGCACTCCAAAATATTTTTCATTTGAGTCTATTTCTGCAAGACCCTCAGCAGCTAATGTGCAACTGCAGTAAAAGGACCTATAAATAGCTGGTTAAATCCTCCCTGCCATTTTCCAGGCTATCCCCAGAGTCACCACAAGAGAGCACAGCTGGCCGATTCTCCCACTCGCTGCCGATTCTCTCCTGCGTCACACGCAGGTGTAAAACCCAAAACCTTCTCCACAGATTCATGCCGTCACGGCTTCTACCAGCCGCTCCAAATGGGCTCTCACGTTCTGCCATTTGGGAAAGTGGACTTTAATGGACTCATGGGAGCCTGACACCTCGTCCCGGCTTGGTGCCACATGACAGTGTGACAAACACTGAGCTCTTAAATCATTAAATTACTGTGTAAAATGATTTATTGTCCCCCTGTAGTGGACAGCGCTATCCAGAGAGCATTAAAGATGCTCTGTGTTTTCGATTTCACACGTCCTGTAATGTGTTTATGCAGCTGGATAGTTTTATTGGAGCGATTGAATTAAGCCGTGATAAGTGATTTGAAGTGCCCTGCTCAAGGGTACACTAGAAATGCAGCACCTGCCAGTGCTGCACGCTCTGTGGGGGTTTGCTCTGGGAAACATTATATGTCTGTGGCAAGTAAATTACTTTACCAAAACATATAATCTAGCCTCTGAGATTTCTATTCCTGTTTCCTGAATTAATTTGAAAGTTTCTGGGAGTTTTTTTTACTTCTTCTTCTTCTTCTTCTTCTTCTTCTTCTTCCCAGACCCAACAAGGGCTGCAGCACAAAATCCTGAGTCGTCCTGATGCTGTAGATTAAGAGCTACGATGTTCAAAAGCAAGGCTTAGCTGCAGACCACTGAGGAGGATCAGCTCATTTCCTTTAGCACAGTATGCAGAGAGCAGAGCTTGTCTCAGAAGATCAATGTCTCCTCCTTTGTTGCATCAGTCATGCAGCGTCTTTTCTGCACAATAGCGCCGTGGAGGTTGGTGGGCTGGTGACTGGAGAGGACCGAGGACCACCTGACGGCCCGCTGGTGCTTGGGAACGCGCACACAAACTGCTGATTGTGTCTTTATCTGTCCTCTGACAGCAGGTTTGTTTGAAAGTTTCTTTACATCTCCTCCCCTCTCTATGGAGCAAGTTAACATGCTTTATTCCACTTTGACACACAAAACCACAAACACCATAATGTGTAACAGGCTGTAGTTTGTCACACCTCTCTGGTTCCTGCTCAGAGCATTGTCTGAAACGTCTCCCTCAGAGCTGCTCGAAACATTCAATCTGTTCGCCACCATTAATTATGCAGATTTATTAAATCTACTTACTACTTGATCTGTAGGTCTTTCTGGTGTAATATTTTTATACTCTTTAATGCTCATAATTCACTATGACTTTAAAAAGTATTTGCTTCACTTTATGCTTTTTTGCCACTTAAATGTGTTGGATAATCACATTTTATTATCAGACAAGCATAACTCAAGTAAACAAAAACAGTTTTTAAATGATAGTTCTGCCTATTAAGGGAGAAAAACGCAATTAAACCAACATGGCTCTTTACTCAAAGAAAATTAAGTTGTATTTAGTAAGAATCTATTCAAACAAACAAGAAAGGAAAGAAAGAATGGAAAAGAAAGCAACAATGTCAACATTACATGTTTGAAACAGAGCAGGATAAGCAAATTCTTACCTCCTTTACTTTCCTATTTAAGTAACTCCCAATTAATTACAAATTACCTGTTGATTTCAGTATCCAGTCTCTTGAACAAACAACTAAAGCCCCTTAAGAAAATGAATTATACACCTACTGTGCTTCCTTGAACAGGCGAGGATAGGTCTATGGGCTAAACATAACGTGTTCATTACATTTTTTATATACAAAAAATCATTCTTAGATAATCAGCTCTGGCTATTTTGTTTTAGGGCATCTTCTCACGTTAAATCCAAAGAAGCTGCAGCTGGCCACGCCCCCAACTCAATGTTTACACTCGCTCGTAAAAATGGCTGCAATCAGATGTGCAATTATACCACCGTACATCTTTGAAAAGCATTAGTAGAGCCTCCTGCACCAAGTGGTTTCTAGATGGTAATTCAGCAACAAAACACTTATCTTTTCCAGGAGACCTCGTACAGTGCATACAGCAATAAAAACCAGCTGAGCAAATGTCCTGGAGTCCCACGAGGGTTGCTAGGTAACGGGTCTGGGGTTGCTAGGTAACGGTGCAGCACCCATGGAATGTGACTTAACAATCAGGAGGTTTTTGAAATGGCTCACTTTCAAGACACCAAAAAACAATAAGTTATTGCCAAAAAACAGCTGGGTGGTGCTTTTAGAAGCAGTACAGGTCAAACTGAAGAAGAAAAATTTTACATAATAGATACAGAGTTTCCCCCAAAAAACTTTCTAAGCCCGGTGCTCAGGGCGCTACGGTCATGCAGCCACCCATTGTGTTTTTGAGTTAAAAATGTTTAAAGTTGACAGGAAATTTGAAAATATTATTTGATAGTTATGCATTTTTGGAAGACTAGAAGATTAATACCTAAAAGCCAACTATAAAGTTTTTTTTAAAGTTTTTTTTAAAGGCAATCATTAAAAAACCTTAATAAATTAACAAAGCTAAGCCTGATGAGGGCACAAGTAAAGCCTGGTGGCCCGCCAGGCTTATAATATACACTGAGGGAAACCCTGAGGTATGATGTGTTGCTGTTTCAGATACCTGGCTTAACCCACTTCATGTTGCCAAACAGGTCCCACATGCTGCATTAACTCTAAGTTATTTGATAATCTGAAACATTTAAGTATGAAAAAAAAATCAAAAACAGATCAAAAAACTATTTTCCCAGCACTCTGCGTCAGATAAACATATTAATTTGTTTACTCTGGGGATATTCATAACTCAGCAGTCAAGAACAACATCAAAACTGTTTTTCAATCGCAATGAACAGACGTTTAGACCGAGTAAAAAACTAAGCTAATTTAATCAGTTTCTGCATCACTTCATTGTGCAAGATTCCCAGCTTGCCACGTTTACGCAGCTGTGGCGATACAACAAAATAAAGAGTTGTCTCTGAAGAAGTTAGCAGGAAATGAACAGAGAGCAGACCTCAATGTGGAATTACTCCCTCTCATTAAAACGAGGTTGCTAAGACAAGATAGAAAACAAAATAAACAACTGTGAGTCGCACCATTCTTCATCCAGAGGAAGAATGTGGGGGCCGCCGGGATCCAGGGGCCTGTTTGTGATGACACTTCTGCTCTATTTTCTCTGCTCTCCAGGCTTGACAAAATCCAGCATCAGTGGAGTTCCCTCTTCCTCCCTGACTCACACACACTCTCACAAAAACACACAGTCGGGCCATTTGTTTTGTTAAGTACTTGCTAAATGCAACAAGCTGATTATCAGGAAAAGAGCCATCTCTGGTTTCTGCAAAGCCAGAGTGTTTAAAAAGGGGAAACTTCAGCTTGAACTGTTTCAAGGGCTGCAACAGATTAGTAGCAGCTCATTGCTTTTAACGAGCTAAGCAGCGAGTCCCAGAACAGAGCAGATCTGTGTGTTATCGATCTGGACTTTAAAATTAAAACGAGACGAGTCAAAGAAATAATTTTATTTAGCACTTCTTCGATATTAAAGGGATAATTCAAAAGTTGTGCTGTAAACATGTGAAAACCTGTTAATAATAAACTTCTTCCTTTTGAATAAATCCAGATTGGATCGCTGAAGCTAACGGCTAATCAGAGAGGAGACAATTTCAGCGTCAACTTCTGTTATCTTAGAAACATCCGGTCTGAAAAATGTCTGGTAATTTTTGTTTATGCTCTTATACGAACCGTTAAAAACCTGTTATCACCTTTGCATTGGATGGTTATTTACAGAGAAGGAGGTGATTGCGCTAGAATCTAAGCATTTCCGATCATATTATTGTCTGATATAAAAGTAAAATGGGGTAAACAGCAAAAACTTATATTTACACAGCTTTACTTCTCTGTCAATTGGAAACGCTTTACATGCTTTGCTCTTAGTACATGTTTACAGAGATATTCAGACGGCATTTTCCCAAGAACAAGTCAAGTCTCGAGTCTCTAGTGACTGAACAAATGACCATTTTCTCTCTGGATTCATGCTGTCTAACCTGCCTGAAACACAGAAATGATGCAGAATCCAATTCTGCTGGCTGAGTACTTCACCAGATGCATTTTTTGTTAAATATTTCCACTGAAGTCAGATTTTAATTTCCAATCCTTCTCCATAAGCGACATTCCTTTCACAGCAGGTGGGAAATTCACATTTGATACTTCAGATTTGCTTCTATTGCCAAGCATGTTTAAAGACATTAGTAGTGCATGAGAGTCCAGAGTCCCAAACAGAACCCCCTCCTTCTGTTTTCAAACTGCATTTGTTCAGAATTGCAAGCGTTGCTCTTTCTCCAGGTCTCCAAAGGACTGGTTTTACACTGTCTGCACGCATTACTGCCATAGTCTGCTGAAGGCTGATCCTGTCACCCACATCTTTCCTGCAGCCGGGCCACCCAGCCTGGATCTGCCTCCAACATGTCATCCCTCTGTGTGGTCCTAAACAAAACAGAAACAGGGAAACGGAGGAAAGCGTACCGATGCCAGCCGGGAGAGAAAGAAAGAGATGTTTCAAAATATGACAGTGTCATCTCTGGGAATGGAGCTCAGAGGGGAGAAAAGGCAGACAAAAAAGTGTTTGAATAGAAGCTGAGTGTCTGTTTTACGACGCTGTAAGGTGTTTTATTATGCCTCTCTGTTCTCACTGCACAGTAAATGCTATAGATTACACTTTCCTTATGCATTTTGGACAGATTCAACCACTATTGTTCCTCTCTTTCGCTTTAGCAGAGCTTTGAATAAACGAGATGATGAAGACAATCATGTACTGCCGAGATAAATCCCCCAATTTTGCTTTTAAACAAAACAAGAGAAACAGAAAAGTTATGTGGCAATAAAAATTTCAAATGACTTGTTGCTAAATGCCAAAAACAGCAACCAGTTGCTTAGGCAATTGTTATTAATCCTGACTTTACTGGGATCCAGAGCCTCAGAATAACTATGAATCATCTAAAAGTTTACAGTGAAGCCATAAAACTTCTATCCAAGAATAAATAGAATATGTTACAACAGATTTATGATCATTGATTGCCTCAAAAAGCCCACGTTTTTGCCGGGATCCAACGCATGTTCTGCTCTTTATAGATGCCTCGGCTTGATTTAGGATTCAGTTGATGGATATTAAATAACCTGCTCATGTGGAATCTGAGAGATAAAGATCTGGAGGTCACATGGTAGGTATCCGATGTCCTCTGCATGGTTTGCGTTAGGGAAGTGCGTTGGGTGGCTCAGCCAGTCCGCCTCCGTGATTTACGCAACACTACATGAAATAATGGAAAGTGGTGGAAATAAATGATCTGCAGGGCATGTTGATTGTTTGGCTCCGCATCTGAGCTGCACGTTGTGATGAAAAGCTGCTCTTTCATTACCGCAGCCGAGGTACGCTCGGCCTGTCGGGACGGCTGCCCACACAACAACACAAACTATCAGCAGTCAGAGGAACACTGCAATCATAAACGCATTTGACGCAGCCTTCATATGTGTGGCGATGACGTTGTTATACAGTGAAAAGTACTCAGCACACTTGGATGCTTTACCCTTCTTGTTGCTTTCACAAATCAATTGCGATGAATAAAATAAAGCTTTTTTGAGGAGAAAAAGTACAAACTAACTTCTACAAAATACTGAAATTAGTATAAATATGAATCCTCTGTAAAGCTGCAGTATGTAAGTCTTAATAAAAGTGTTTTTTACATACTTGGTAAAACTGTCACCATGTAATATATAATATGAGACAGATAATCCGTGAATTGACAGCACAAAGACCCGCCTCCTGACTGTGATTGGTTGTTTCTAGATAGGCGTGGGAGAAGGCAGAAGAGCATGAATTTTTCACAGATTCTCTGTCTCGTATTATACTTTCAAGGCATAGAGACAATTTCAACAAATATGTTAAAAAATATTTGCTAAAAGCTACATACTGCACCTTTAAGTCAGTATTTAGTTGACACACCGATGGTCTCAATCTGGCACATATGGACTCTACAGTTTTACTTTAATCTTCCTTGAAAAACTCAAGCTCTGTAAGGTTGCATGGAGATTAGCTGTGAAGTGTCCTTTTCAAGCCCTGCCACAAATTCTCTATCAGATTGAGGTTTGAGCTTTGACTGGACCACTCCAGAACACACAACTTGCTGTCATTTATATATAGCTTTAGCTAGAAAATGCATATTTCACTGCAATCATTTTATCTTCTCCCTTCACAAGTCCTCCAAGACCAACTACTAAGAACCATCCCCCCACAGCATGATGCTGCCACCACCATGCTTCACAGTGGGGATGGTGTGTTTGTGGTGATGTGGAGTTGTTGGGTGTCTTGTCTGATGGCCAAAGACAACATTTTCATCTCAAAAAAGAACTTTCTAAGCTTTGATATGAGTTTTCTTCTTCAACAGTTACTCAGTTTGTGAGGACAGCATGATTTTTTTTTGTATCCATCCCCTGACTTATGCTTTTCAATAACCTTTTCCTTGATTATCTTGGAGTCCTCATGCTTTAATGGTAGCCAGGAGCACTGATAGACCAGACACACTTGTTTTTATACTTGTTTTGTCCCTTATCTCCATTATTGTGAGATTACTGGCACCAATTGGCTGGACCTCTGTTAAATTAGGTCAGTCACTTATTTTGACATAAATACCTGTCTTTAATTGCCCTTCTTTTGTAGAAATCTGTTTTGACTTTCACATTAAAGACATTTTTTTTTGTAAATTTCTATTTTTAAAAAAGTAACATTTTGTTCATACGTTAAAGAAATAAAAAGGGTAAAACATCCGAGTGTATGAATACTTTTGCAAGGAATTTATATGTCTCTCATGCAAATAGGATATTGGATCTCAATGAGGCAACCTGTATAAATAAAGGTCAAAAGAATATGTGTGTGTTTGACTCATCTGGTGCAAAAGCTCAGAGGAGGAAACAGAAAAGGTCACAGCTTGAGCAACACGCATAGAAAACGCTGAGTCATTATGATGAGCTGAAAAGTCCAGATCTGGATAATATTGGTGTCATTTTCCTCCCAACATAACTTACTGCACCAGTTTGCTTTAAGAGAAAAGTTTCATTATGCAACCAGATCTCCTCCCATCTCTGAATTTATTTTTCCAGCAAATATAAAAAGTGTCAAAATGCATCTAATTGTGCTAAAATACACTATGCACAACATTTGATTACGTACATCATATCGACTTCTGGAGTACTGTATCATTTTAATAAATATTGATGTATCATTTAGAGCAACTCACCTACAGAGTCTTTTTCTGTACCTTAGTGAAGTTTCTCAATGAGCTTTCAATAAAGATTTGCAACCAGTGAACAACAATTTCCAGTTAAACATTACAAAAATCTGACAGCTTTAATGGAAAGTACGATAAATAATAGGACAGTTCTACATGAGCATTTAAGGTCGGATTGGGAAGCCAGTTATATTTTTAAGAAATCTTCAATAAAATTTAAGGACATTTAAGAAATGTTACATATTGTAAAAAAGAATAAATGAAAATTATGCTTGGGAAAAACTCAATTCTAATTGGGAAAATGGTTTTGCAAAAAGATCGGTTGTAGTTTGTTCTCTTTGTAAACTTCGGTTCGTATTTTATTTATTTATGGTATTAACTTTTGGACAATTATTCCCTCTGGGTTTGAAAGCTGTGCAGCTGGAAGGATTTCTGCTCTTATTTTTTATTTTTTGACAGTTGCTATGATGCAGAACCGTGGCAACAAGGTATTGTTTTTACAACTGAGAGCAGCTGATTAGCATCTAAAAAGATCAAATAATAGCTGAACTCTGACCCCGAATCCCAGAGGAGTTGAGATGGAGGCCTCATGGACCAGAGAGCAGAGAGAAGCAAGGAGTTCAAACGGTCTCTTCCATCGATCACGGTGGTCAAGGATCAAATCCCAAACTCTAATGTCTCTCCGCTCGACTTTATAACCGTTCAGAGATTTGAAGAGGGGTAGCAAAAACAAATGGAGTGGATTAGCTGTGTTTCCCAACAACTGACTGTATCATTCAGAACATGTTACTGTTATATGTTATTGTGCTCGCTGCTGCCCAGAAATTGAGGCGTTACCATGACAGGAATTGTCTTCAGTCAGAGGCCTCTTTAGATTTGTTGCAAGACTGACTGCTAATGGAGTCATTATTTTTTCACTAACATTTTTTCTCAAAGTTAAACTAGTTTTAAACTTTTTTTATTGTTGCTTTGAATATTGACATGGACAGGTTCAGGTGAGTAGTTATCGTGTAGTTATTCCCTGATTTTTAAAATTCATGGCATGCCTGCCATACGTGAAAGATGTTTTTTGTATTTTGAAGAAAGGCTAGAAAAATTGTCTTGTTTGTGAAGTCATTACTAAAGAAACGCCAAATTAAATCTTCTTACACATCACTTCAAATACATTAAATTAATAGGAACTCTTAGAAGTACTAGTGCAGCAGTGATTATTTTTGTTAAACTCACTGAAAATGTATTCAAACTGAGAATAAAAGAGGGCTTTGGCTCATATTCGATGATGTTATACAACTAAAATAAAGGATTAATTTTAAGAGTATTTGCACATCTTTACCAGGAGTATTATGATTTCAGGCTGTTGGACATGGTCCCCTTTTAGAATAAATTTTCTTTACAATACAGCACTTTTATTATTTACTATATACTGGATAAACCCTAAGCCATGTGTTTTCGCCACAGACGAGGAAACAGAGGTAGAGTCCAGCTTTCAAATGCCAAAACAAAACATGTTTAGTTTCCCAGAACAGGCAGGAAGTTTAAATTTTAAGAGAGACCACTGCAGTGTGATTTCTCTTGTAAAAATTTAAAGGACAATGTAAACCAGGTTTTAAAGTGTGATTTTTCCTTCTGCTCAGTTTCCAGACACTTCAGCTTTTTAAAAAAATCTGTTGCTGACGGTTTTTAATCCAACGTTTTGATCATTCTGCTCACTGAAATGAAAAGCTATACTTCTCAGAAGGTCTTGCTAATTGCAGCAGACAACGACTTAGTTTCTTAGCTAAACTGAATGTGGTATTTTTGGAGCTGAATAAGTGCGTTTTTGGAGCAGGGGAGTTTGAGAAATCTGATAAGAAAAACACGTCAGAACCAGCAAATTCAGCTCATTCCTGGCTTCAGCGTCTAAATGAAACATATCTGAGGGTAAAAAAAAAAGGATTCATTCAGAATTGAAGACATGAGTTCATTCTGAATTTATCTTTTTTTGTTTTGAATTGTGATCTCCAGTGTCATCCCTATAATTTGCACTGTAACCTTTGTTTCTGATCCGAGCAAGATGCGCTTTAAAAAAAAAAAAACTCACCAACTTAGATTCAGCTGCACCACAAACGAGGACTGTTTGTCACAGGCAATTACAGCTGCTACATGACACAGAAACAGATTCAGCATGTCCAAGCCCAAAGTAATCCAGCATGTGGTGAACTCACACACACACACAAAAGTAATGATGCACGCGGCGGTGAATGGATGTGAACGACAGCGCAGCATCAAGGCGTGATGGCTGAGCAGCTGAGCGACTTTAAACTGGCCTTCAGAGATCCCGCTAATGATCATTTAAGTGAATTCCCTATCCTGTCCCAAAACCTCCGGCCAATTTATCTTCAGCTGGTTTCACACAGAGACACAAAAAAAACATTCATTCATTCATTAGCTCTTCTGCTCTCTCAGACCACTTGTCTGTAAATCAGAGCAGGACTTTCTATCAAAGCTTTCCTGCTCAAATTAAATTCAACATGTTATCGTTCTGCACAACAAACTACAAATCCCTGGCCGGAGCAGCGCTGTGTTTTGCATCAGTTGTTGTGAAAACAGTTCCTCTGGTCGCCCCCTCTGCCCCCAGCCAGCATTTACCCCCCGCCCCTCCACTGTAAATCATGATAAAATGGCTTGCAGGTGTCAGGATTAAAGAATACTCTCAAAGGACTTTGGGCCACAGACGCAGCCGCAGCTGCTGCTCTCCTTTTGCCAGGTCCTTTATGGCTACAGTATTTGTTTTCTGTTTAGTGTGAAGGCCTTGTAGTACCAGTGCCGGGCCGGACCAGAGGTTGTCCTCCAGAGGGCTGAAACAAAAGTACGTGGAGTTTTGCCATAGCTTTTCTAAAATGATGTGCATAGTTTCAGTTTGTCAAAGGTTTCAGAACCATTAATTTACTTTAAAGGCGATGTTTTGTGCAAAATTTACGTTTTGCATGATTTTTGTACTTTCATTTGGGTATAGATTTGGCTTCTAAAAACAGCACAAGTGTTTAAAAAAAAACACAGAGACAACTTCTGGCAATAATATTCTCTAGTGTCTGATAACCTTCGGAATGTAACAAATCAGCAGGCGCTGTCCCGTTACCTAGCAACCCCAGCAAAGCCCCGCCCCGTTGCCTAGCAACTCAAGCAGAAGCTTCTGGAAAAGACAAAGTGTTTTGTTGTTGACTTACCATTCAGAAACCACTTGCTGCTGGAGGCTCCACTGATGCTTTTCAAAGATGTACGGTTGTGTAATTGCAGCCATTGTCATGTGCGCGTGACCAACAGCAGCTTATTTAGATTTAAAGTGACAAGAGGCCCTAAAATAGGCAGAACTGACAGATTTTGTTCAAAAAAAATATAATGAACATGTTTTGTATAGCTAGCTTGTTCAATGAGGAATAAAAGGTTACACTTAAATCCCCTTTCCTCATAGAACAGCATTTCATTGATTCAAAAAGAAAATTAAAAGTTGCATTTATGAATTGATGCATATTTAGTCACTCTTCTCTCTGTAGCAATTTAACGTTTTGTTTTTGTTTTTTTTAAATAAAATACACTTTTCCTATCTGGGTTGATTTTTTTTTTTTTCTTGGATTCAGTCACACTGTTTGTCAACATGGATTACATGGTTTTAAAATTCTAATAAATATGTTTGTCTATGTTGCATGATGATTGATGATGGATCTGCGTTTGTAATCCGCCCAACAAATTACTCTTAAGTGCTCCACACTGCGTCCAATACTTCGGCAGGTTAAAGCTCCAAATGGAAAATGGGAAAATTGCATCCACCTATCATATGGTTTTAATTTGACTTCAGTGCAATTCAAAACGTGATGTCATCACTTTGATCTGTACATTTCCTGCAGTTTGCCAACAAACCTTCATAGTTTTTTTTTTACACAGGTATCACAACGAGATCAGAGGCCTCTGAGAGAAAACTCCATCGCTAACGAGGAAACTTTAGGTTCAGATTAGAGTTTTCTGAATGCAGGGATGTATTACTGAGGCCAGGTATCCAATCTGTCTCATAAAAACCTTGTTTTACGGATTTTTGTCTCAAGAACTGAGTAACTGACCAAATTGTCGGTCATTTAATCTTTAAAAATTACATCCTCAGATGGACCAAATTGTAAAGTTAGTGGAAATTTAGGTATTTTAAGGATGAAACTGACAATAATTATAGCAAAGGCAAAAGAAAATGTTTCCAAATTAGTTTCATTCAATAAAAAATACTTAAAAACTTTAACAGAAACTGCAGATATGTGTCTGTGCCTGGAGAATTTTTGATTAAAACATGTTTGGTTTTCATTCATTGGTAGAAAATCAAAAAAATTATTTAATAAAAAAAATTTTCAAGTAAAAGTAAAAAGTACAACGTAGAAAAGAAAATCCTAAAAGTAAATTTTTTCAAAAAAGTTACTCAAGCATAATTGTAACTAGTTACTACTCAACTCTGCAGTGACTTATAAATAAAATTACTTTTATTTGAAGCACCTATTAGTTTTTTCAGTATTTTGTGTCTTAAACAAGGATGAGCAAATCTCTTTCTAGCTTTTTCATTTAATTATGGAAAGACATCTTCTAATATAGATGTTTACCACAGCAGTAAGTTTGACCTGTCAGGTGTAACTAATAACGTTAATGATGGCCCTATCCCATTTCGGTGGCCCAGTAAGCCATGAAAGGAGCCAAATATGCACAATAGTAGAGGCCTGGGCCTGGCAGAGGAGCGACCACATGAGAAACAGCCAGCATTAATGTTCTCGCCGCTCAAAATGCTGTGAGAAACATCTTCCGAATAACAAGAGAATGATGAATGTTTCCATGTTGCATCAGGATAATGGACAAAATTACCGACTGTAATATTTCCCATTTCTATGTCAAAAAGATAACACTGAGGAACAATCTGACAGCTCAGAAACCTTTTCCATAGTAAACAATATCACTCTCTTATTTAATAACCACAAAGGTGTGTTCCTATTTTAAATTTCCACCAAGGCAGGGAAGAAATATAATTGCTTCAGACACTCTGGTGTGCTGTCGAAATGAAACTGCAGCTTGCTGGATCTCTTGTTTATGGTCTAGAGCTGTTCCAAGCACGTACCAGCCTCACTTAAAATGCAAGTCTGACGTAAAATGAGAGTTCAGACGGCCTGGCCTGCTTTCATCCCACTTAGACAACATAGTTAAAATTACAATTACCTTGCAGCCCGAGTCCAAACCCACTTTGAGGTGTTATATGAGGTATGGCAGACTGGTGGTGAGCACGAATCCTGCTTGGCCAAACGGTAACCAGATCCCCACGGCAATTACACAGGGTAAGTCTGAGGTTTGCTTTAATTTAAAGCAAACCTTCTGCACACAATTATGTTATGAATTAACAACACAACAATAGCTACATTAAAATAATCAGTGAAAAGATGGCAGTTTTTAGAAAGGTTTTGTGTGGATATTTTTAGCCCTCATAAACTGATTGAAAATTACCAAAAATGCTGACAACATCTTCACTTTTAGCCATTTTGACTGAAACCCTTTCCAAACAAAAAGCAAAAACAGGTGTATCTGATAGTCGAATATACATGCGACTATCAGATACACCAAAAGAAAAAATAATCTCTTAAGAAATCATTTTAAATTAACAGTTTCTAGTAATTGCCACATTTAATTGGCAGAGGCTCTTGTTTTTTACTAACCGTTTAAAATGTGATAAGCTAGATTTTTAAAATATTTGTGGGAAAAATTAAAACGCATCCCTCGAGGCACAAAAAATTTAAGTTGCATTAAATGATCTTAATGTTAATAAATAAATTAGTCTACGGATCTGTCAAAAATCTGTTTTGAAGGAGGATTTGTTTTCATTCTTTGAGAGATCTCAGTCATTTGTGTATTCTTCTAAAGATCAAGTCTTATTTAGGATGAACACCAAACTAATTGTCCTTGAATTAGATTAAATAAGTCCTTAAGATACCAAAACAGGACAATAATTCATACTCTTGTTTGGTGGTTTCTCACTTCAGAGCTGGGTTGGTGCCCAAGGTGTGGACAGAAAACAAAACAAAGAGTTTCTATCAGAATCTCTTACCTGTAGTCCAGTCAAATGTAGGGTAGTGTCTTAGTCAGCAGAAGCCCCAAGATTGTTCTTTGGGTTCTGGCAGTTGGTGTGGTATGTCCTTTAATGAACACCGTACTTTGGCTTCTACTACGGGGAGCCGGTGTTCCGTAACGGTCAGAGTTTGCTTGTGGTTTGGAGGGTTAGCAACACTGACCGTTAGCTCCTCACTACAGCCAAATATCAGGTTTAATGACTGAGTCTTTAGTTCTGTGTAGTTTTTCTTAGTTTTTTTAATCTGTACTGTGTTTGGAAAAATTAAAGGAAGTTATGTTAACACGTAGTGTTGGTTTGTGGCTCAGAAGGTGAGCCGAATAAACGTAACGGTCGGAACCACGGCTTTAACCTCCGTGTGTCTGGCTCCTCCCGCCTCAAACTTCATTCCAACACCCTTAAAACACAAAGCAGAGTATTCGGTAGAAGAGAGGTCCATCTCACACGGACAGGGTTACACAAACGTAGGTGGACTCCTGATGACGTACAGTCTTATTTATAGTGGTGGTTCCTGCATGGACGCCACCCTGGCTAACACCTTCCTTCTGCCATTACTCCCACAACTATTATCTTCCTTTCATGGTTGCTTGCATAATACAAACATCCACAGAAATTTTCCCAGTTTGTGAATGCATCATTCCTTCAAATTTGCTAGTTGAGCGTAACTAGAGCTATTGCTCAGTCATGCTAGCACAAGAAAAAGAAGAATTCACAGAATAACTTGTGCTTTACTTCCTGTGGGACAACAAACACGCCTTTATCATGTAATAATCAGCAGCGCATTGGAAATATATGGAGTGCCAACTTTTTATTGCCTGCACATGAATAAAAACACCAGAACACTTGTTCAGGAAACAAGTAAGGCAACAAGAAATAAGTTTAATCATTGATTGGTTTGTGCCACCCCTTTCAAATGCCGTCCTGGGCAACCACCCATACATTTTTTTATCAAAATTCACTACAGGCTCTGTCACAAAGCAGCACCAAAGTAAAATGTTTCTGTGCCACTATATTCTATCATTAACTCCATGGGTGTCCAAAGTGCAGCCCGGGGGCCTTTTGCGACCCTTGAATTGATTCTGTGCGGCCCGTGTCCACGATTCAAAAATAATTTATTTCACCAGACTGTTGATGGTGAAACGCCTAAAAAAAACCTAAAATTTAATTTTCTCTGAACAAAAGGAAGGAAAAGGAAAGAATTAAAACAATATTTAAAAAGAAAACACAAGCAAAAGTTATAAACTATTTCTTTTAACAGCCACATTTTTTCATTTCATTTAAATTTAACAGTATATAGCACTAGAAACATCAAGTAACTTTTACTTGAAAGTAAAATTTATTGAAATAGACCAAAAAAAAACATTTTAAAAAAGAGTCTAGTGTTATTTGTAGCCTAGAATAGATCTAAAATGATTTATCAGGCTAGTACATTTCATTACAATACTGCACATCTCATTTGTTTTTACAAAATAATTGTTTTTGTATTTTTAATAACAAAAGAGATAACATTTTGTGACCCACTGCTACTTTTAACTTCACAGTTGTGGCTCCATAAAGTTTACACAGCTCTGATTTACTTCAAACCAAATTCTTTAGGCCAAAAATATCAAAAATAAAATATTTTTTTCATGACACAAGATCTCAAGCATTCAGTTATTCCATTGAACAAAAAGCCAAAATCATTTTCAGGGTTTGGCGTAATCATAAATTACTTCAAAGGTTCCTGAACTTTGAAATGAACCAAAATAAGATAATTCACATGAGAGAACTTTAATAAATAGTGTAATACGTAGTTTGGCAGGATTTCTGACAAAACCTTTGTTGAACATAAAACGCCGAGGTCATAAAAGCCATCACATCCTGCAGATCCCACCAGTGGGAAAAAGAAGCTGCTTTGTCTGCATCTAAAACACATGTGTCAAACTCGAGGCCCGGGGGCCAAATCTGGCCCACCGTAGCTTTTTATGTGGCCCTCTGGACTCCAAATTACATCAGTAAGTCCCTCCAGTTTTTCACAAATCCACACAAAGTCAGCAAATCCCCATATTTTTTCAGATTTTACTGCAAATTTGGTAACACTTAATTTGACAGGGTGTGCATGAGACTGACATAACACCTGTCAAGAACATGAATGTCTATGACTGTTGTCATGAAGTGTCATTTGGTAAATAATGATACTTTTAATGCAAAGTTGCATTAAAAGTCCATTAAAAGTGCCAACTCTGTATTATTTTGTAAATAATGAAACTTTAATGCATTGAAAGTTCTAACAGACTTTCAATGCAACTTTTAGAGCAACTTTGCATTAAAAGTATCATTGTTTACCGAATTACGCTTCATGACAACAGTCACAGACATTCATAAAGACTCCTTCATGTTCATAACAGATGTTATGTCATGTATTATGCATTATGCACACCCCGTCAAGTAAAGTGTCGCCGCAAATGTTTCTCTAAATCGGTCAAAACCATTGGGTTTAATTGACTGCTGCCTCAGCCTTACTCGATGTCAAGTTATAGTCCGTGATCAATATGTCAAGTAATAAAAAGCCACTTTTACCATCATTCATTAGCACAAAATTAGCATCCAAAAATATGTGATTTTGATTACAAAAATCTTAAAAACAATCACAAAATCCTGGAAGGACTGGGATTAATTGATATTTTAACAGTTAAATGGGTTTTATTAAAACGTTCTGGCACAACCGGCCCTTTAAGAACATTCAGATCTTTGACACGGCCCAAAATGAGTTTGACATTCCTGAGCTAAACGTTATGGCGAGCTCACCTTGAAGTGAACAGTTCCTGCAGGTGAAGTTTCAAACTGAAGGCGTTTTATACGCTAAGTAGTAATAAGAATGAACATTTGTACATATTATGACTTATAAAAGTATTTACTGTTACTTATTCTAGATTAATCCGAAGAAATACTTGAAATTTGCGCTTTAATTTATAAACTTTCTCATCAGTTTTTACTCCTCCAAAGCATAGAGGGTATCAAACCTGGATATAATCAGCAGGAGGACAGTTTAACACACAACACTGCATCTTTCCCTTTAAAATTTTTTTTTTTTTTTACCTCACATGTAGTCCTTAAAAACCCCGCTTAAGAGAAATTACACTGCAGACATTTCTGTAAGTTACAGAGAAGCAAAATAATAAGAAAACCACATCAAAAAGAGTCCTGGCTTTGTAGTGGTTATTTCAAAACAACAAAGAGAATTACGCAGCTGAGTCACGTTATGTTCACTGCTTTTTCCCAGCATGTGTCAGACCTTAAATACATCACTTTTACCATGTGCACAGGTGAAAGGCTGCGGCGCATCAATGCATCTGTCGGGAGATTAATGAAGAGAGCGCTCACAGATTCAGCTGAATAAACACACCAGTCATGGGCTCTTACATACGACTATCACTTCATTCAGGGAGGCACTTTGTGTCGTAAATATTAGATAGACTAAACACACTTCTTTATTAAATCTGTTGCTATTAAATCCTTGAAATGTTTAGTAACTAAGAGTGTGAGTTTAGGAAGTCACACTCTGATTGAGACATATATTAGTTGTCATTATTTTTATAGAAATCAGTTTCCATTTTGACATTAAAGAGTTTTTTTTTTTGTAATTTCTTTTGATCATGATTGATTTGCAAAAGTAATAAAAGGGTAAAACATCCAAGGGGATTAGTACTTTTATAGGCACTGTATTTCCCCTGGAATACTTTGTTCTCGTTAATAATAAGCTTTGAAAGGAATTACGGTAGATGCCGCAGTTGCTCAGCCGTCATCACCTTACTATTATCTAGAGAAGGCGTGCAGGAGGCCGACGTGAGCGCGCTCTCTTTATGCAGTCTGCAGTGCATCCAGAACCGGCCTGCTAACCAGCGCAGTGGCACCTGCAGGGGCTGACACAGAGATGTATACACATGAGAATCAGGACCAGATGCAGCTTGTAAATGCTTGTCAGAGTTTAATAAATTCTTCATTGGTCATGACCATTTTTGTCATGTTGTTATGCTCTGTGCTGACAGCTAAGAAAGAACAGGAAGACAGCTTTTATGAGTTTAGCTTAGGGACTGCGGAGATGACAGTACACACACTGCAGGAATTAGACTCCACTGCCGGGTCCTGCAAATACATTACTCTTGTTATGGCTAAGGGAAACTTAAGCTGGGTGTAGATGTTTTGAGTTTTGTTATTTGACAGTAATGTGATCAGATATGTGGAAAGTGCATTTTATTTTTTGTTTTGTTTAAAGGCCACTCCTGCCTGTCAGTATGTTAAGTTGTTTTACTCCCATGTGTAACAGCATCCTAACATCGCCCTGCTTTAATGCGCTCCTTCTTCTCTTGTTTTCAACTCCAAATGGTCAACATCAAAGATGTAGCTTATGCTGCGTTCAGGTTCTCCTCTGAGCTGGGAAATTCAACTGGAAGTCACATTTACCACTGGAAAACTGGGAGCAATAATGATTGGTTAAAGGCACCAGCAAAATGACGTATTTCCCCTGACGTATTCTGTCACTTGCTTTCAAAATAAAAAAACAGGAGTTATGACCTTTTCAGCTTATTCAGCTGTAACTGAACTCATCGTTACAGCAGCAAAGACTGAAATTTTCATGACTGAGTTTTACGTACAGCTCCAGAAAAAATTAAGAGACCATTTAAAATGATCCGTTTCTCTGATTTTACTTTTTGTAGATAAGTTTGAGTAAAATGAACATTGTTCTTTTATTCTATGGACTACTGAAATTCCAAGCAAAGATTTAGTATTTGCAGAAAATAACGAAAAAGTTGCAGCGCTTTCATACTTCAAATAAAGCAAAGAAAACAAGTTGATATTCACGTAGAAACAATACTGATGTTTTAACTCAGGAAGAGTTCAGAAATCAGTATTTGGTGGAATAACGACGAGGTTTTCAATCAGGTTCAGAGCAGTGGACTCTTAGTTTTTACCAGAGCTGCATATATTCACAAATGTCAACACTTTTTTGTATTTCTGTGTTATGAAAGTTTCCTTTCAAGAAACGTCTCAGAAACAGCTGCAGAACATCCACAACAAGAAAGGTTTGGTGGAATAAAAGTGAAGTAATTGTTGTCTCTTTTTCTTCTACGCTCACTCGTTGCCTCTTTAAACTGTAAAATCTGTCTGTGTCTGTAGGTGTTTACCCCAAAAACACTTTGCTCACTGAAATGTTGTATATCAGCTGGAATGTAGTTACTCAGCAAAGGAAGTCATCTTAGAAGAGGGTGTAGCTGCCTGTCTCTCCGTCGGGCTCTGTCTCTGAGAAAACAGAACGTTAATGAATAAATACGGGCCTCCCACTCCCACTCAGTCTCATCTGGTTTATCAGAAATCCAGAGCTGTTCTGCAGAGTGTGCACTCCAACATGCTATATTGCAATCAAAAACACCTGGCCTCAGGGCTTGGAATGGTCACAACATTACAGCTCAGGAACGAGCCAGCCGCTCCATATAGCCCCCATAATTGTTGGACAGAGGAGGATTTCAGATTGTTGTGTTTTTATTGCGTAGTTTTACTGTTGTTGTAGCACATTAGACCCCGGGCCAATTTGAAACGCCCAACGCAGGCTTTATGATCATAATTTTGCAAAACAAATAGAAAGTTCCTTCTCAAAGATCTACACAGCGCTGACACTGCACAGATGTGAAACGCTTGTATGGGAAATAAAGTCTTACTAGAGCAGGTTTTTAGTGTGCAGATTGAAGCTTGTGCAGGATCTGGCCAGTGTGTTTGAGTATTTTCAGGAAAACAAAACCGAAATACTGAATTCAACGTAAATTTCTAGTGTTTTGTAACTGGGACTCTCCCACGCAAGTTTGCGTTAACTGTAACTGCGATACTCCCTGGATAACACCAAACGTAGCTGAGCGCAAACACAAACACAGTCTGCTGCTTAAATCCACCAAGTGACAAAGTGAAGTGAAACTTGCCCAAATCCAGAGACTAAAACCTCAGAAGCATAAAACAGGGAACGTTTGCTTTACTCTGAAAGTTTACGCTGGAAGTCTTGCTTTCTCTCACTCTCTTGCAGCGTACATGTTTCAACTTGTCCCGGTGTGTCGTTTTCTTTTTTAAATGTCAACACAGTTTAGTTTGAGTCTCTTTCTCACAGCGTAACTTTGAGGTGAGTGTTACTACCGCAGCCTGTTGGGTTCACTGACTGAAAAAAACATCAAGTTTTTCAGTTTCTGACAACTTTGTCTGGGCAGATTGAAATAAAAATAATCCCATTCTGGACAACAGGCAACATTTAGGTGCATTTTAAGAAAAATGACCTTACTTATTGATCCACGGACATTTATAGTGTGAAACATTTTCCTTAGTATGTTTACAAGTGGTGCATTCACAGACCTGTTCTCTATAAATCTGAGCGCTCTCAACATTTTCTTACACTTTGGCTCATGTTGGACAATATTAAAACATAAAAGCTTATAGAAACGGATTGTGAGCTGTTGTGTAGGCCTGTCGCAATAATCAGTAGATCAATTAATGGCATGATTAATTAACTTTTCATTTGCATGATTTATCGATTTTCTCTTTTTCTACCAAAAACTGAACAAAAATCTTAGGTCTGCCCAAAGACTTCATGTTCATGCTGTTTTGTTTATTTATTTTGCATATTTAAAATGTCTTCCACCTCCAGGGTTAAATATTAAATAACATTTAAAGTCTATTGATCTTTGAGAATGTGCTCCTGCATTATTATGCCATATCCACGGTATTACTTGAAAATGGTCTCAAAACAACAATCCTATAATTCATCATGTAGCAGACGCTGTTGTCGCGACAGGCTTGGTGTTGAATTTTACAGAGGAGATGCTTCTTAAAAAGGCCCCGTCACTTACAGACCACAAAACCCAAGATGAAGAGAGCACATCAACCGAAAGTGGAGTGCAAAAAACGTTTAAAAGAAGTTGGATGTGAGTTCATTGTTGTAACATTAATGAGAGTACAAGAATAAGAGTGATGCTGGTCCGTATGAGCAGGCTGCCAGGCCGGCTCTCTGGTTTCTGCCCCCTGCCAGGCCCTGGCAGCCCCGCCTCCCCCCCACAGAGACGGCTTCCTTGCCGTGATGAGCTTTTGACAGGCCCCAAAACAGCCTGCTTAATACTGTGCCAGGGCAGACATGGAGCGGCTGGGATCCTGGCAGCTTCTTGGCCCACGCTCCGCATCACGGGCCTCAACCCATTTCACCCCTCCTCCTCCTCCTCCTCACTTTCTCCATCCTTTCTTCCTAGGGCCTCAGGATTGTTATGCAAAGCTGGCCAAGCAGAGAGTGTGGGAGGGCTGTCAAGCACACATGTGTCCAGATCATATTTGTACGATCTCCCGTCATGGTGAGAGACACGGGTTCAGACTGTGAGCTCTTATCTGCTCTGTGACGGATGGAAAGGCTGGAGCCCGTCCTGGAAAAGGATCCCCATCCCTGAGGCTCGTTACCTGGAATCAAGAGGTGAATTTGGCTCAAACAGATGTGGATCATTCAGAATCCCCAAACGGTTCTGGACTCACATTTGCTCCTCGGCTTTGATAAAATGTGTAACTACTTAGTTAATTCTCAGAACTTGGTGGGTTTTTAAAAGTAAACCACGGCGTCAACGTGACAAACAAAAGCAGACAGAAAATCCGCCACTGCCATCCTGTGGTGACCTGAGGGTACTGCGCCTGCAGAGCAGCAACATGGATAACTCATTACAGCCACACCATGCCTTTTCCATTTGTGGTGAGTTTTATGGCTTCTCCACTGTAAACATTATTCCAAGAAAAAAGAAACATAACGCATGTGTTGTGACATTTGAGTCCTACAGAAATACTGTGGGTTTTTTAACTACTTTTACATTAAACCTGCTAATTATTTGGCAAAAAAAAAACCTAATGGGGAGAAAAAACAGTCCAAAGTTATAAAAAAAAACTAGCAGCGCATGTTTAGTGAAATAACATGTGTATTTTATCACTCTATTACAAACAGATGTGTTTATCTGAGACACAAAAGTAACTAAAATAATAATTTGTTATTTATTTCACTTATTAAATCCCAGTTATGATAAGAGGATGGAGATGAACAGAAGGATTTAGAGCATTTGTTGTGTTACAGAGCAGAAAACTGGCTCTGTACTGTTAAAACAACATTTGAAATAATAAAAATATAATGTAAAAGGTGGAAGACAGTCAGACTGACAACCAAAAACCTGGGTAAAGTAACTGGTTAGAAATCACCACAACCTCAAACGGACCAGAAACAAAAGTTTAAATGTGAATAAAATAAGAAACACAGGTGAAAATATTACTTGATCAATTTGAATGGATCCATTCTTCTCCACAGAGGAAATCCTTGTCCATTGTAACACTTGTCATCTCCAACATTTGTAATGTTTTTAGTCTTTCTATAATGTCAGTAACCTGCTTCAACAACTCAGTATTTATAAAGCAGCACTGAAGCAAAAAGGTGTTTTAGTTTTTAGTTTTGACAGATTGTATATTGATGTTCTGTAATCAGATGGATCCACATTTCTGCCGTCTTTTTGGAAAACTGATGTTAGTTTCCACCTGATAAGAAAGATCATCCAGACAGACTGTTCTCAGGAAAAGATGCATAAATCATAAACAGCTGCTGAAATACTGCTATCCTAAGAGGACGTTCTCAAGAACGCAGACGTTGCATTTGTAATGGTATCTTTAAGTTAGAATGCATTTTGAGTTATTGCTTTTTTCTTTGATTTCCTAATATGTCTTTTCATTTCGGGATGTGAAGTTAATAGTTGATTAATTTCAGGAAATTGGAGGCATGAGAAGCAGGACTGAGACTTGACATATTGAGCTAATAAAATATTACACTGTAAAATAAAAAATAAAATAAGTTCAGGGCATTGAAACTTTAATATAAGATCTCACCATTTCTATGCAACGCATGTTAATCATTTATATGTACTGAGCTACATGCTGGTGGTATTTTATGAATCAATGGTGAAAATCCTCTGCATCGATGCTTACACTGTGGAGTTAATCTGCAGATCAGAAACAATATCCTCATCATTAGTTCAATGCACTTCAATCAGTGCTAAACTCAAAACATTATTATCAGATTCCGGCTTGATTTCAGTGTCTGTGAGCCACATTTAACAAAAACATCCTCAGGAAAAGCTCTGAGCAGATCCTCGTTGAGCAGTCTAGCCTCCTTATGGATGCTACAAACATCTTGAGAACGTAAAATCCAAATAAATCATCCCTCTGACTATTGTTACAACCAACACTCACTTCCAAACACCATCTTCTTCTTCTTAACAGATCAGCCCTGCAGTCAGGCGTTATTTTCCCGTCCACATTCTCTATGAGACAGCTGCAGGACCCTTGTGAGTGTTGCAGCCACATATCATGCTTCCTCAGGCAGCCAACAAACATGACATGAACTATGAGCTGGCTCACCGTCTCTCTCTCTCACACACACACACACACACACACACACACGCTTGTTTCACGGTGAGATAACTGGAGCGCCCGGCACCTCCGTCCTGTCAGGAAAGTATTTTCTTTTCTCGTCGGCCTGTCAAGAGAACGCAGACACCTACCAGCGCAAAGTCACAGATATTTGCTTCTCATTTGCAGCTCATCTCATTTGCATATGAATCTTTTTTTTTTTCATTTTGCATGAGTTAAAACCGACAAGCTCTTTTTTTTTGTTTCCCATCAACATATTCAGTGCTGTAATGTAATGCTGAAGCAAACAAGTTTCTTTCAGTTCTTTTTTGCTTTGTTTTGCTTTTATTGAGGAACACGTCCAAGTAAATAAATCTCTAACTTAGCAAGTTTCACAGTTTATAAAATGTCTACACACAGCCATAATTAATATTTGACATGTAAAAAAGTGTTTTTTTTAAATGGTATTAATAATTATAATTACAAAAAAATAATATTTTTGTTTGAAAATCAAACAAAAATATGTTCCAGGAAACCGATAAAAAACAAAGACTTTGCTGAACCACACAGCTGCTCTGGTTAATCTTATCCTTTAGTGATGGAAGAGAGGTTACAAGAATTAAAATGATTTAATTAAACAAATGCATCATCAGAAGAAGAGCACACAAACATCACTGCATGTGTAGCATGTCATCCATGATTATAGAACATGTAAAACAACATTTACATGACTAAAGATGGACGTTTCTCCAGGCTGAGTCAGACTCACACGAAGTGAAGTTCAGAAGTTTCTGATTAATACAACTTGTTTTCTATATGTGACAACACAAAGCTAAGTCTGACACAAAGACAACACCTTCTTTCTTTATTTATTATCTATTTCTATAGGTACAAACCAACACTGAACACTGTTACATTTATGGTTTTAGCTCGTTTTCAGTGCACATCCCAGGTGCACCGACTGCAGTTTTCTGACCGATTTCTGTTCACCAATCTTTAAAAAGCCAAACCTGCCGATTCCGATTATGGCAGGTACCAATAGTTTTGTCTGAAGAGTTGCTGAATTTAGCAAGAAAGTCACTGAGTTAGTAAAAGTGTGGTGACTACTGTCAACTCCAAACATGCAGATATGCTCACCGATCTCCTAAAATGAAGGAAGCCTTCAGCTGACCGATACATTGGAGCACCCTTAGCTAAAACAATGTAAAAAACAATAAAACAACATTGTTAAATCAACATAACATCACATTCACAGTGAAGCATGGTGGTGGCAGCATCATGATCTGGAATGAACTAATAAAAAGCTCCAAATGCGGATCAGTTTAGATTAAAATCGTCATGTGTCTGCTAAAAAGCTGAAGATAAAGAGGGAAGTTATTTGTCAGCATCCCTGTAAATCCAAACCACATTTATTATTATTATCATCAAATGTTTCAACTCACAAAAATCTGATGATTTAACCTGGGTGTGCAGGCGCTGGGTTTGGTGGAGATCGGCTGTAATCATCTCTGCAGAAAGCTGCTGTGCGCTGCATTATTTAATCTCCTTATATGCCCTGAAAAAATATGACACAAACATCAGAGAATGGAAAAACAATGAGCTCAGACTTTGCAACCTGGCAGACATAATCAAATCATTGTGCTGAGGGTCTAACTCGCATTAAACGCCAGTCTATACATCATACTGTATATCTAATTTAAGGCTGAGCAGACGGCTCTTTGAAGACAAAGTTTTGAAATCACATTCCAGTTTCCCCTCCCAAACAGCAAATTATTTCTACTCCCGCAGGACGTGTGATTTCGGACCCCGAGTTGGAGCAAATCACTTGCAGACTACTTCATGAGGAGCTTATTAATCTGAGTCAAGGGGTCTGGGATCTGAGCTGAAGTATAAACAACCTCCTCATCAATGGCCAATGTTAGAAAAAAACAAGAGTCTGCTAAGTTCCACCTCACAACCTCTACAGATATTTAGAAACCGGTGCGATGCCAGAGAGCGCAGAGAAGGGCTGCGGCAGAAATATGCGCCATAATTGAGAACAGTCTGCAAGTGTATGTAAGCAAGGTATGGTGTAATTAATCCCAGTGCAGAGAGGATCCTCTGCAGAGCGCGATCACGTATTCGTCATCTGACGTCACCGTGGGCCCATCAGATACAGTTTCTAAATACCCAGCCGTTACTTGTTTCCCTTCTCTCTTCAAAACATCTTCTGCCGTTACTTCAGCCACAATTAGTAGAGGTTATCAAGGGGCATCTGTCACCAAACTGTGACCTGCAGAAACCCACCCTCACTTCCCCTCCAAAGGTGCCTCAGCGCCTTATTTCCTCCTTATTACACCCCCATTTCAGGCCCTTTAAATATGGAAAGCTAGCAGAGCTGCGAGACAGATGACGGGAAAGGAAAGGCAGATTGGAAAGATGCTGGCACTTCTTATCTACCATATATTAGCAGCTGAGAAATGGGGTTTGCCATATTCCATTAGCCTGCTGCCGTCCCGTCATCGCCTGCCATTCCCAGCGAAAACATGATCCAAATGCAGTCCAGATGTCTCAGCCATCAAGCCTTAATAACTCACTACCCCACATTAATCTTATCAAGCGTGTGATGGATTCTTGTCTGATAACATCTCACAGCGCTTCAAAATATAAGTTCCTGCAGCTGACCACAGCTTTACTGCGAGCTGATTGGTAGCCGCCTCCCTCCCCCGCCTCCTCACTCCTAAATAAGCTAAAATATATTTGATATTTTTAATTTATCCAAATAAAAACTATTCTTCTATTATTTGACCGCTTGGATTTCCATCTCAGTGCTGTTTATTTATAGAAATGCTGGAATTGCAGACTGAAGGTGATAAATGAGGAGGATTTTTTGATATATTTTCCTTGACATTTCCTTATCTGCATCTAGGAACTATTCCACATAACTCAAGTGTGGTAGTTAATCACATCTCTGTGGTTTATGAGGTCTGTATTTTCTTTAGATGGGACTTTCTGCAGGTCATAACATGCATTCAGTTATAAGAGAAATGGGCTAGAAAATCATTTTTACACTACTAGTGTTCTCAGGTTTAACATACAAGTTAAAGGTGAAGTCAAATAAATCAGTGACATTTACATCACTTTTAAAAGTCAACCACCTGGGCTTCCTTAGAAATAACATTTTACCAACTGAATGAATTTGATTAATTACATTTATACCTGAATTGAATGGTATGTAACTGAACCTATATGTTATATTTACTGCTATAAATAGGATTTATCACATTTGAGAGCTAAAGAATAGAAAGCTAAGGTAGCGTATAGACCCCCAGTCCAGCAGGGGGTGCCCAAGAGCACTTTCACTTTGCTCACACGGAAGCAAGATTTGTCAATAAGCTTATTTTAAATCTCTTCAAAGGTTTGACTCGTAAATTTTACGTAATTTTCCACTCCTATGGAGTGGATAGTGGAGCAGTAAACATTATTGATAGACAAAAACTGTAATTGTAACTGTTCTACAAATGTCTACACAAATGAATTAACAGGATTAAACAAGTCTACCTACTTTAAGAACCCCTCAACGGAGCAAATGTGTTTCATAAAGACAGAAAATAAAGAAAGAAAACAAACAAACGCAGCAAAACATGCCTCATTCATTCTTGTACTTGTAGATCAGTAAAGACAAATCCAGTGAGAAGCTCAAAATTAAGCTTTATTAAGTTTTGTTTGACATCTTGTAGCCCTCAGGCCTGAGAAAAACATATAAAGGTGTGAATTAATTGTTGCATAGTGCCTGCTGCTGAAGAAATCCTCAACACAGTTAGGCTGAAGCTTCACATGAACCACACCAGACTGATCATTTTAAGACTCCTCGTCACTTCAATGTACTTTTATACTGGCAAGACTTTGTAACATCCGGTCCCAACATAAATTAAGTGACAATCAGTTTCCTTCAGTGTTTGACGGCGAAAAACTATTCACAGTGAGGAAGGACTGATTTTCTCTCTGGTCTTGAAATGGGAAACCCTGAACCATGAGGTCCAAAGCCTCTTTCCGTCAGAGGCCAAGGTTACACCGTTTTCCCAAGCTGTCCATCCAAATCAGTCCTCCTCAGATGAGAGGTGGGCTCCTTCATCGTGAACCTCTCTGTAGGTGGCCATGGGGCCGCCGTCAGGAGTGTAGCTCCCCATAGAGATCTTCAGTCCTTCAGACAGTTTCTGGGCAGCCAGTTTGGCCTGCAGCTCCTGAAAATAAACCCCAACACAGAAAGACAGCTGACATGAAAAGGTTGGTAAACAGAGAACCAGCAGCAAAGCTAGTGGTGTTAAAACCTTTAACTATGAATGATAAAGAGCCAGAAGCAGCAGCAGCAGCAGCACGGGAGTTTGGCTCAGGAGTCTGGCAGTGACAACCAGCGACTGGATGCTGCCCTCTACTGGTGATGGAAAAGAACTAAAGCCAACTCTATTATAAACGACAACAAAATGTGAATTAGCCACTACAGTGCTTTGCTAAAGTATTCATGCCCCTTAAACATTCACGATTTTGTTTCAAACCAACTCAAAGAGGAATAGTCATAATATTCAAAGCAAATGGATTCATGGTTGTTGTTTTTTTTTTGCTTGTTTGTCTTTTTTTACAAATCTGAAAAGTATGGCATGAACCTCTATTCAGCATTTTTACTTTGATGCTCCCAAATAAAATTGAGCACAACCAATTGCCTTTGAAAGTTGCCAAATTTATGAAAGAAATACAGCTCTAGACTCTTCTTCAAATACCTGAGATGTTTGTTAGAGAACAAGTGAAGAAACAGCATCATAAAAAAAAAAAAAAAAAAAAAAACAGCAGACAACAAACAGATAAAGTTGTGGAGTTGTAGTTATTGAGAGAAAGTCAGCACCAACCTGCTGTTTCTTCGTCTGTTCTCTGACAAGAGCGGCCGACTCTTCTAAAGACAGAAGCTGTGCTGGGCTGTGATGAAGAGGAGGGAGTTTGGCTGCAGTGATGTCATCCAGGTGCTTCCTGTCGCGCTCCTTCCTGTCCAGAGCGGAGAGCGGCGACCCAGTTTCAGAGGAACGCCCAGAAGATAAAGATCCTGATGGAGAGCCGTCATGTCTCTGGGGAAGTCTGGATAATATGGAGGAGAAGATGGTATTCATCAACAAAGTGAGAGAACATTGAAACAAGAGAATGACACTCATGAAATTATGTGCTCTTACTGATTTGGTTTGAATTTTTGCTTCTTGGGAGCTGCAGACCTCTCGGTTTTTTCTAAGACAGTCATATAGTGAGGCTTTTTAGCCGGCTGCTTTACAAGAAAGTAGTTATCTTTTGCCTTGCTGTTTAATTGTTCATTTAATTCATCAGCTCTTGCTTCAAACAGAGTAACTCTGTCCAAGGCAACCACAAGATCACTTTCTTTGGTGTGATCAGAGTTCACTGCAGCTGTCTCTGCTGTGGAGACACACTGATTCTGCTGCTTGTCCAAAGATGTGTCCTGTGTACCATCACCTGCACCACCCTTATTCTCTTCATTCAGGCGTGAAGCTGCTGGTGTGAAGGGTGCAGCACGGTGCTGGTAAGAGAAAGCTTGGTGATACTTGGACTGTAACTCTGCTCTGGCAGCAGACATCAAGCTCTGCCTCCTCTCCTCCTCACTGCACTCTTCTATGGCGAAACGCACTTTCTCTGCAAAGTCTTGGATTTTCTTTCCTTTGTCAGGAAGAGTCTGCAAGAACCGCCTGCATAACAAGAAAAATCTGTTATGCTTTACCTTAATCAAACAATAGACGTACACTGATAACATACGTTACAGATGCCACTGTGCAACAATTTCTGCATTTTCAACACAAAACATACACAAATATACAATCAGCAATGTCTTGAGTACTTACAATGAAAGAAATTTAATCCTGCACAAATAAAATAGAGAAAAAAATTCACTTGTTTAAACAAAAGAAAATAAAATAAAAATATAAAAAACGTAATTTACAAAGAGAAAACTGATTTGAAATTAAAATAACCAGAGAAAAGCATTATGTCCACTAATAACGGTGAATATAAACGGCAGTTACGAACGTTACGGCAGTTACGAACGAAGCGGAAGTTGCAGCAAAAAACACATTGATGACTAATATTAACACAAAATATACTAACATGTTAGCAGTGTAACAATATTTAAATACAGGCGTAACAGCCGCGACTTAATATGCCAGTTAAATACATCTATAATCACAACGGCGAATACACGACGGAAAACATGCAATCTACCGAATACAGACAGAAGCTAACTACAAAATAACTGTCCGAATTACATATATCACCAGTAGCTTGGAAAACTACAAAAATAATTTCAATATATTTACTTTACATTGTAAATCACTTTTAGTTTGTAAGAGTTGCCTTTTATTGTGCTTGTGAATCACAGAGGTGACAACTATTACTGTGATGCCACGGCCAGAGCTCGTTTATTCTGAACTGCGCATGCCCAGAGCCAGAAACTACAACCTCCCCAGCAGACCAACAGTGGCACGATAGTGCCCTATATTATATAAAACAAATAGAAAAGAAGTTAAACCTGAAGTATGTGCCTTTAAAAAAAAGTTTTTTGTTTGTTTTTTCTTTTTACATATTCATTAAAACTGTCGTGACAGTATGGTGAATATACTATATTCACCGGTATATTCTTGATTTTATTTTTCTGTAGAAAAATAAAATCGAGCTCCTGTGCCTTCTCCCAGTGCAAACACACAAAATACACAGCTGAGTCAGAAACAACCAATCAGAGTCAGGAGGGGGGACTTAGTGCTGTCAGTAATTCTTGTGTATGCCACTCACACCAACAGCAGAGCCTGTCATGACTCCTTAGGCTAATTAGCAAGGCCACTAATCACAGCAGATAAACACTTGTCTTGGGAAAACAACGTTGGTGGAGAATGCTAGATATTGAGCTCAGTGTGCTAGCTCTATAGCTAGCACATTGAGCAGCATGTACAAGAGCATGATTGACAGTGCTTATCCTTAGCCTTCCCCCTGAGTCTGATCTATTAGTAACATGCAGACCTAATCACACTTTTAAGAACATATGCTGAGTCAGCCAGTTGATATGGTTGTCCTGCTTCACTTCAGCTTGATCTCATTGATTCAGGCCTGCATACAGCTTCAACACATACAGCCAATTCACATGAAGGCTTTTTCTTACATATTTTATTTCAAAATTTCATGTTTTTAAAGCCTCTAATTTCCAGAGTTGTCAATCCTTGTAACCTTTTATGAGGTATAAATATAAACATAAACTTTCAATACAGAACCTGTAAAAAATATAAAATAAAATAAACAGATTGATTATGTGATAGATGGATGAATACATAAACACATTCTTATCCACACCTGAAACGTATTACTTTGCCAAACTGAGACGAAACCCTGAACATAATAAACTTTTTCCAAGTGGAGCTCAACAAAAAACTCGTTACAAAGGCATTATTAACATTTATTTATCCCTACAAGTGTGTTTTTAATTATCTAAAAACACACTTGTATGAGCTCAGTAATCCATATTTAGCTAAAATGAGAGTAGACACAAAAGGTACAATTGAAGAGAGAAAGCGAATATCACCACAGCTGTCATTGTGTTTTATTGTACTTACTTGTTAGATAGGATCTTTTCCTGCCGGAGCAGCAGCTCCTGGAGCTCCTCTAAGCTGTGGCTCCTCAGGTCTCCAACCTGTCCCTGCCGCTCTGTCGACGGTGAGGACATCGCTGCTCTTAGCTACTGACAGCCATTCGCTAACAGCGGCAGCTCCGGTTGAAAAGTCAACATCAACATGTACCAAATCTAAAAAAAAAAAAACAGCTACTAAAATACAGATTCTTAATCATTAAAAAGACCTAAAAACTTCCAGAGACGGAGGTTTCACTCCAAAGCACACACGACCCAATAGTATTTGAAAGTAGAGTCCGTTTTCTACTTCGTTTGAGGAAGTGAAATGTCACAAACTGCGCTCTATCGCCCCCACCGTTAGACATTCATAAGTAGGTCGTTTCCATGGAAGCAAAAGAAGCGTATTTGCTGCCCTCTTCCGGTCAAATTTGGTTAACAGCACCACCATTGAGATTTTATGGATGATTTTATGCAATATTCGCGTTTTTTTCAGGCATAGTGGCACTGATATACAACTATTTTTATCTTATTGTATTACAAATGATGTGTTCTATTGTTTCAAAATTGTTTCTCTATTGTTTCAAATTAATTTCTTCATTACACTTGCATTTTGAAAACAACAAAACAAAAAGAAAACTCTTTGAACTGGTCTAATTTTTTTCCTCTATGAAAGTAAGATGTTTTCCTTTATTCCAAATGTTATGACAGTTAAATATTTCTTGTCTATTATTTCCAAAAGTGGAACTCATACATTATATCAATTTATTACTGTCAGTGAAATACTTCAAGTCTTTTATTTATTTATGATTGTGGCATACAGATGTCGTGGGCTGCACAGTCATTGAGAAGACTGGTAACTGGACAGATGTCCAGAAGACTGTCATTATGACTGAGGAAATGCCAAAAAAACGTTGTTAAAAGGTCAACAGGATTCAATTGTAAAAATGTGTCACGTACTTAAAGATCTCACAGAGAAGGTATTATCTCTCAACCAAAAATGATACGCAATAAAGGTAGAATATGCTCTGATTTGATGACACCAAAACTGAACTTTCTGTCCTACATTCAAACTAAAACCAGCCAACAAAATCACAGACCAAGCCGTCCTCTCAGTGAAACATGGTGGTGGAGAAACAATGCTGTAAGGATGTTTTTGTTAAGAGTTAATGGGAAGATGACTGGAGCAAAAACAGGACAATCTTGGAAGGAAATCTGTTAAAAATTTTAAAAAGGTCTGTGGTGAAGGTTGTACTTCTAACAGGAAAATGAAAATAAACATAAAGCCTGAGCTACAATGAATACAGTAGATCAGAGGATATTATGTGATTTTTCTTCACTGTTGCACTACCTTGTGTTTGTCCTGTTGAAACACTGCGGTTTGTTGATATGTGATAAAATGCAATCCCACTGCAGGTTGTAAAATATCTCATATGTTCAGAGGAATGTTGGTGTTTAGATATTTCTCGTTGGCTGACCACCAGTGAAACCAGTCTGAACTTTTCCAGCTTCGCAGCCTCAGATTTTCCACAGCTGCATTTCCTGTCCGGATGTTTTCCAACCACTGAACCAAACCATTTCTCATTTAGCTCAGCAGACAATGGCCCACACTTTAACCGAGAAGTTGCAGCTGTGTCCCTCACAGCCAGTGTCAAAGGTCAAAATCTGTTGAAATGAAGTTTTTTTTTTCTTATATTCTCACACGGCTGCAAAGTTTAAAAAAAAAAAAAAAAACAGCAGACTTTATTTCTATTATGTATTTACAAAATTCAGTACCAATATGTTTATTAATGAAATTATAAATCCTACTGTGTAGTTTAAAACATTGATGCTCCCCCCATCCAGTCAACCAGATTTTGATTCAAATTTCTCTCAGGCTATCTGGATTCTTTTTGATGAAATCTTGAAGTCTGGATTTATTAATTTATTTACACACACTTCCTTCCTGTGAGAACCGTGCAGTTGGTTTATTTGTGTAAATAAGCATTTAAATCACTTCCAAAATGTTTTTTTTTTCTGTCCACATTTTACGTATTTTTGACACAACCTTTTTTAAGTCATCTATAAAAGTACTCTCAGTCACAATCAGTCTGTTATGGCACAGAAGGTGGAAAGCAATGCTTGTGGCTCAGTAATGGCAGTAACTTTATTATCAACAAAAGCACAACTGCAAATTCTTAGTACTCAAAATGTCCAATAACCCTGTTGTCAATACAGATATTTATTCCCATCACCAATATGAGACAGTAGGATATGTACACAAAGGCACAATGCAAGTTAATAAATATTATTTACAGGGCATGAACAACAGCAAAATATGTCATTTAATATATACAAATAAAAAACATTTAGAAATACCAACAATAACCATATCAATCCCTAACCAGGACAGATATTTTTAGCTCAGTAAGCGTGGAAAATGGGCTACATCTGCTGTATATAAAAAGACAATAAAAAAATTAATTCAGTTTATTACACCCCACTGAGAGCAACATGTGTTATTACAAAAGCTGCTGACTTCATACATCATCAATAACACTCTTTTCCATCATGCCTGGCAGAGGCAGTAAGATGATTTTAACTTTCACCATTGTGATCAAAAATCAGAAAAAGTGAAAATAGTTCACCAGGGGAAACAAAGAACGTGTTTCATAAACTTCATTTTTACTTGTGCAAATCTGTTTTGAAAAGCTTTATCCATGGTAAATGAGAACAATAAACAGGACATTTTCATTTTAAATCCAAGTGAATTACAGTTAAGCCCACAGGTGTCCATACTCCAGACGGATTTGGATTTAAAGTTAATGTAATTTAAACCAGAAGTTTGTTTCCAGTTGGAAAACACTTTAAGAAGAGTATTAATCTAAAAATAAAAGTTTCTATTTACATTTATTTGAAAAACGGCACAATGAAATGATCAATACCATTTCCAATAATTAATAGAAAAGCTTTTTATGACAATACAAAACTTTTTATAATTACTGAGCAGGTTTGTGCATGTCTTCACTGGTACTTGGACAATGTTTAAGTTTGTGTTTTTAAGGTTGCAAGGCCTCCCAGACTCAAGTCCCACACTCAGGTGAAAGCTCAGACTTTGACTGGGCCACTGCAAAACATTACTTATTGTCAGAAGAAACATGATGGAACAAGTAAAGGTCACTTCAAATATAAATCTGCCACTGAGGTAGAGCTGGATATTTAATCAATAACAATATATATCACAGCCCACATGATCAATATTAACAGATTATGAATCTGATAGAATATTCAATATTCAATAAATAGAATATTCACTGAACTCAGAGCCAGAACCGCACAGCATTCTGGGAGATGTATTTAGAAGAAAGGTTTTAGCCACTCTTTGGTCACCTAGCAACACATTCCTTCTTTGGTCACCTAGCAACGACCTGTTGAGTAACTTAAGCAGCAGCAGTTTAAGGTTTCGCCGCTCAAACTGCTGAAAAAAACAAACAACATGGAGTGAAAACTGAGAGTAAAACAGGAAAGGTCCTGCCACCAATTTGGCAATATTTTAGATATTTAAAACAAAAATATAAAACGCTCAAGTTTTTCAGCTACATTCGTCCAGCCCTACGCTGAGGGATGTGAACAACTTTGGGCTCAACTGTAAATGACCCGACTCAGAAAGTTGCATATTTTCTCCTGAAGGCGTCTACAAGATCTGATAAACCAGAAAAAATAAAAAAAAAGAGAGCAAAATAAATGTAATTATTTAGAGCTTCCCAAACGTCGAACCCTGTAAATCAATCAGTGCTTATCCTTCAGGTTGTGTCCAATCAGTTTCATGAAGGGTGAGGAAACCCGTAGCCTAGATCTCGGCCGAGAAGACAAGGTGGAAGACGTGACCTGCGCTTTGGTTTGAGTAGCAGTGTCTGCTTTCGGCTCTGCATCCACCTCGTCTCTCCTGGACGGGACCGGACCCTCAACGGGGTCGGACTCAGAGGACACACCGTTCATCGCCGGGTTGCTGGACTGCAGGTACTGGCTGTACTGACCAGGAGAGTACTTCAACAAACTGGTCTCCAGCCTGCTGGGTGGAGGGTTAGTCGAACTGTATGTCTGAGGCTGGATGGGCTTTGTTAGTCTGAACGACGGGTACTGGAGGGACGACAGGTAGGAAGGCCGTGAAGACGATGGAGCCCACGGTGTGGGCGATGATGGAGGTTCTGTCGGTGACAGAGGTTGAGTGGGTGATGATGGGTTAACTGGTGATGAAGGTTGGACACGTGGTGTAGGTGATGAAGGTGGGGTGGAATGAAGATGGACAGATTCAACATCGTGCTTCTGCACTTCATGTCTGTAGTCACATGAAGTAACGTGAGAATTAGAAACCAGTTTGGACCGAAGCACCAAACACAATCCGGGCGCCGATCCAGGCGCCCACTCCTACCTGGGGAGCAGATCGCAGCCTATTCCTACGTCTCGTCTTTCCAAAATCTCTTGAGGCCTATTCTGTGTGGACATAAAATACTTCAGCTTGTCTTCTAATTCATTATTCTAGGAAAAGGGAAACAGGAAACAGCACCATCAGGTCAGCATCATGCAAAGGACGGCAGTCACTTTACATGGAAAAAAGACGATTTGACAGGGGAAGTGGAAAACACACACACTCACACACACACACACACACACATCGCCGAAAGACCGGGATATCCTGCGCTCATCAAATCATCTGTAGCCATGCAGAAGGAAGCCACACCTTAATTTAAACACTCTTTATTCCTCACAGCCTTACCTCACACTCCACTATAGCGATTCTGTCAAGAAGCTCTGAAATGAACATGTCCTTCTGAGCAACCTGAGCGCGCAGAGACTCAACCTGCACAGAACAGCACAGTTAGACACTCCCAATGCTCGGCAGGGGTTTCTAGATTTAAAACTTAACCTTCTTTGAACATTATTTAAAATCTGGCATGAATTCCTGACAGCTTTAACCTCTGACCTGTAGCTATAGCTGACCCCGTGACATTGTTTGAATAATTTGATTGTTTTTTTGGACGCCTTTAATCTCACTTATGCAGAAAGGTTTGCTTTAGTTCTTGATGAAACAAGAAATCTTTCTCATTTTAACAAGATTTTAAGAGGTTTATGTCTCATTAAAACCAAACTATCTCCACTTTTGAGTAAGAAAGGCATAACAATAAAACAGCAACACCTGCTGGGATATACAGAAGGAGAGAAGGAGAATGTATGCCTTTTTAAAAAGTCGTAATCTGTCAGAGGAGCATATTTTATCTGTTAGAATGAAACATAAAACTTAACTCGTTAAAACAGGATCGTTTTTCACCCCCGTTAAACAAGATGCTGCTCCTGAATTTATTTCAAAGCTCTGGCATTGAAGCACATTTCCAGAGCTCTAGAAGGCAACTAATAACCTTAAAAGTAGAAAACACTTTATATTTCCTTCAGAGGAAGTTGAATTAAGGTGCAGATTTTCTGATGCACAAAAGCCACAGACTAGACCAGGGTTGGATTCTCTTGGATTTACATCAAACTTTTTGGCACAGATCAGCAAAGTGAAACTGAACGGGTGTACCTAATAAAGTGTCAGGCGAGTGTTTTTGTTTTCTATGCCTTGTTCTCAGCAGAAAGAGGATCTGAAAGCCTTTTTATGGACTGTAATTAAAGTGACAAGAGGTCTTTCTCACTTCCTCGATCATTGCCTTGACCTTCCTCTGCTGGCAGAACACCATGTCATTCAAGTGCTTGATTCGCTCTCGCAGATCCACGGCTTCTTCCTGCAGCTGCTTCGACCTGAAGCAAACATCGAGGATTTGTGATTATTTTTTTCCAAGTTTGATGTTTTGGAGAAAAATCTGAAAATGGTTGAGACTGAAGAAGAGGAGGAGTTTAATTAGTACTTTTTGGCTACGGCCGCATCCGTTTTGTCCGTCAGCTCTAGCAAACGGATCCGCTGTTCGCACTCCTGCAGCTTCTGCTGGAGTTGGCTCTTCTCCTGTATAACATGTTAGGTTTCGTGTTGAAAAAGACTTTAAAAAGAAACCAAACCCAAAACCGCGCCTCATCAGAAAGCTGCCTTACCATCCCCATGCAGCTCAGGAGACGCTCTACCTCGACGATCCGCTCGTCTCGCTCAGCAATCTTGGCCTCTGCAGTCGTGAGGTTCCTCTCTGCTTCCTCCAGCCGCCGGATGTATTCGTCCAGCTGGGCCTGTGTGAGCAGAAACCCTGCTGATGCTCTGCTCGTGTGATTTGATCGTCATTAGAAACCAGCAAAATGTGATAAAAATCTAAGCATTTGAAGCATCTGGAGTAAACATCACTGAGCTGGTGGTAAAGGGTTTTCCCCTCTTATCTGTGAAAACAGACCTTGGTGAGCATAAGCAGCAAAGAATGCAAACCTGTAGGTTTTCTATCTCTTCCCTGTGTTTCTGTTGTTCGCTCTGCAGCTTTTCCTCGTACTCTCTCTGGAGCTTTGCGGTGAGATCCTGCACGGCGCGGGTGTTTGCCTCCTGTGAAGACTCCACCTGGACAACCCAAAGCACAGCACATTTAAGACCGCTCTCAGCAGACGGGAACATATTGGAGCTGCACTGGGAGAAGCAGATAGAGCTCAAATCTCAGCTCTGTTGTGCAGAAAAATACTGCAAGCAGAGGTCTGGGGAGTTATTTTGATGATGGGTTTGATTTTCTGATAAACTCATGCAGAGAAGCTCCACATGTGAAGCGTCTGTGTGTTTGGCAGCTGGCATGCGGCCTCTCATCAGCTTCGCACATCAGCTGCAGCAGATGTTTGCAGATCTTTGGACATGGTGGATTTGCAGGATCACCTGAAGTCTGAGCGTTTGGTTCTCAGCCTGCGCTGCGGCCAGCTCCCGCTCCTTGTCCCTGAGCTTTTCTTCAGTTTTCTCCTTTGCGCTCCGCAAAGTCTTCACCTCGTCTTTCATGTCCACTCTGTTCTGACAGTTCTCCAAAAGGGATTTCTGAGAAAGGAAAAAAAAACACATATGGTTTCTGTACCGGCATGCAGCTGTCAAATAAATACAAATCCTCACATGATTTGCTACCTGCAGGCTGATGTTTGCAGATATGAGGGAGGTGTTCATCTGATCAAAGTTCTCCATGGCTGCGCTACGAACCTTCACCTCAGACTCCAAAGTTTTCCGGTGGGCGTTGGCAGCCTGGAGAGACGCAGGCGTTTTTATTATTGTTCAAGAGTTTGATCAGTTTAATAACGTGTTTCTGTTATGATCCTTTACCCTGATTTCTCGTGAAAGCTTCTCCATGGATTGCTGCATCCCTCCAAACTGCCCATACATCCGTTCTCTCACTTTTTCCAGAGAGTCCCTCACCTGTTTGCAGAAACCAAGAGCATACCGACGTTACCAGCACAGAAACCTAAACTCCCTCGACCTGGCGAAGTGAAGGCCGCTCCGCTTCTGTCCACTCACCTCCCGGATGTACCTCATCTCGTCATGAAGGTGGTCGACGGACCACTCGCGTGCCATCAGCTCCTGCCGCCTGTCCGTGCTCGTCCTCTGCACTACGCCGTACACCTTGGGCCCATGATGCTGCGCCGAGGTCGCCGGCGCCCCATTGGTTGTGTCTCTGAGGTGCTGAGGGAGACAGGATCACAGCGGTCAGGTTTCTGCCCCCAACCTCCACTCAGGCTGACTTCTGCCGTCTTTGAACTCAGGGTTTGATGTGAGGACATGCACACTTTCAGGTTTACGTGTCTGCATTTGGATGCACATATGTGTGTGTGTGCGTGTGTGTGTGTGTGTGTGTGTGTGTGTGTGTGTGTGTGTGTGTGCTTGATTAGGCGTTTGCAGCACTGCTGCTGGTGAGAAACAGCAGGCTGGTAACAAGCAGCTAAAAGGGGTGCAGAGCAGAGTGCACAGGCGGTGTCAGGTTTCTGCAACCCAGAACATGAGCTTCTGCCGTTTCTGCCTATTGTCCCTCGATCAGCCAATGAAAACAGACGCACAGGCCCAGCATGGCGCTGGGACGTCGACATAACTAAATAACAATAGTGATTGGTGCAGATAAATTACCAAACTTTGAGTCAGATCAGGTTTCAATGAATATTTTATAGGATGTTTGAAAGAGAAATTGGTTTGGGACTCATAGTCCTTTAAACAGAGCGAAGTCCAAAACGCAAAAAATAATAATAATAAAAATCACAGTAGAGAGCAATTAAACATTCTTACTTAAATGCAATATTCTACTGTAAGTTGTTATTTGCTCTTATTGGATTTAGTGCAGTCATATTCATTAACATTCATTCTGCAACACTTGCAGATTTTGTAGAGCAACAGCATCACTAATTTATTGTTTGATTAAAAATGGCCACCAACCCGGGGCAAAGATCAGAACTCATTTTCCTCCAAAATAATCTCTGGAGTTTTGTTTGTTGGCAGGAATAGGAGCCAAAAAGCCACCAGACAAGAACTCTGGTGTTTATTTAGCACAGAAAAGACAAAGATTAATCACATAAAGCTGCCTGCACTTATCATTTTAGGAATTTAGAAAGAGGTTTTCTGTGTTTTAAGAATTGTTTGGCAAAGGATCCAATGGGCCAATGTCTGAAGTTTAAAGTTATTTTGCAGTATAGTTATCATTTCATCCTTTTTTTAGTAATTTTGTTCCATTATGCAATATATGAAACAACTATTCATTAACAATTAAACGTTTAATCTCCTCTAAAGAGGATGCCGTATCTCAGGTATTTAAATGATAACATACCCTAACCCAAACTTTAGATTCCTTCACAATAAAAGGAGACACTAAACAAACACAAACATCTTTGCTTCTTCAGGTAGAGGAACTAATTTCAAAATAAACAAAAGCAACACAGATAAGAGCACCAATATGTAAAGTAGATCCAAATTTAATTAACTCTCTGGGCATTTTTAACTAAATCGTGTTCCAGAGGCAGATGTTCCATTAAAACACGATTTCATTTGTTGCTTTTCTGACGTCCTGTAACAACAACAGAGCTGCTGAATGAATCTCCACGGTCTTCCAGTGTGAACAGAAATGAACTGCTACAGTCGTCTATTGTCGGATGGGAAGATATTAATGACATCCTGAGAGTCGAGAGGAGAAATGTGTTTGTAGGGCAACAGCAACCTGAGTCTCTGTGGCTTTCGTTGTGTCTACCTGCTGAGGCGCCTCCATGCCAGCCGGCCGCTCTCTGTGGATCAGACCGTTCTTCTTCTTCCATGTTTCCTTGACGTGATTTTCCGCCTGTGGACAGAGCAAAACTAAATTAAAGACTGACTCTGTGGGCGATTTCTCATAGGCTTTGTGAAAACACAAAGTTTGCACAAACTTCTGAGCAAAATTGACTTTTGTCATGACTCTTACAGGAAGCAAATGTTTATGCTGTCATTAAATGTCACCTCTAGCTGTTGTTTATGTTTGCTAGGTTGTGTTTATTGTTTAGATTGCATCAAGAAATGTCATAATATGCTGAAAATATCCTTATAATTTGAACTTCACAACAAAAAGTAAGCAAAATAACCCACAATAATCCAAATGATTCGATCATGACTGATTGTGATCTTCATTTTGGTCTTCTCTGCATAATCTGAACGTTATTCCACCAAACTACACAAAGCTGCAACGTTGCACTTTATACCTTCATTATGCAACTCAGCCTGAGAAAGATGCTTTCACAACCAGACCACAAGCAAATAAACTCTGGGACTCAATGGTGCAGGATGTAACCATCAAGTTGTATTTGTCCTGATGGTCTGTCATAACGTCTGCATGTGTTTCTGTGGAGGAGCCGTTTTTGTCCCTGCAGTTTAAATTGAATAAATATTTGGAGCTCTGTTTGCAGATAGGGCAGCATTAGATCAGAGATGGAGCAAGAAGATCATCTCAGTTCATGAACCATGTTTGTAAAACTTCTGAACCCAATAATCTGGTGATTGTCCACCAAAATCCTGGATCAGCGTCCGTCTGTTTTCACTCAAAATGTTAAACATACTTTCTGTCGTATTCATTTCATGCCTTAATGACGGTAACGTCTCCTTCAGTCCAGCGAGCAAACTGGCACCAGTTATTTCTCCACTTCAGTAGCTGATTTGTCCATCTATTGGGATTAAATTTAAAGAAAATAAATCTGAATGTCCAAAGAAAATGGACATTCAGTGACTGAAATTGGTCAAAAAATACAATTATTCTTTCCTTAATTTAACTTTTATATATAGAGAAGATTTTATGATCAGTTTATGTTTGAATTCACTTTATTTTTTTAATAATTTAGTATGTTTATTGTCCTGTTTCCTTCCCTACCTCTGCATGTTTCTCCTTTTGTTGCACATTGGCACAATAAATCCTGTATTTCATTTCTATTTTGCTTTATTTTGACATTTATCATTTTATTCACTCAACCCAGAGCAGGAACTAGTAGAAACTTCCAGAGAAAGTCCTATTAGTTAATCTAGAGAAACTTCTCACTCAACATCTAGCATTAAACTTTTAATATAAGTTTAACAAACCTGGAGAAACTCCTGTTAGTTTACAAATTACAACAAACTTAGAAAGTACCATCTAGTTTTGTCAGAACAAGAATCCAGAGAAACCCCTGCTAGCTTATAAATTACAGACTTCTTATTCTTAAACATGGGGAACTAATTTGTAGTTTTATACTCTTTCCTTTGGTTTATTGTTTTTCCTTGTAAAGCACTTCGAACTGCCTTGTTGCTGAAAATGTGCAATATAAATAAAATTACCTTACCTTTAATCAAAGCAGCCTGAATTTAAAGGAGTTAATGCATTTTTTAGTGAGACAGATGAGCAACACATTTTTTAGGTTTAAGATGTGACCAGTCAACATTCGCTGCTCATTCCAGTTCCTTCGAAAAGTGGAGAGAAAACGGTGTCTGGCTTTTTGACATTTCAAAGATCAATATCTAAACAAAATGAAACACGAGGGTGGCAGTGTCAGGATGAAACTAACTGCAGCGAAACTCAATAATGAATGTGACAGTTGTTGTTTCTATCCAGTCTCATTGAGCTTTAGCAATTTTGTTTTGTTTTTCTCCCTGGATGTGCAAAGCTGCTGGTGACACCAAAAGATCTGAGGATCTAACTGCAACCACACTTCAATGTTTTATTTGTAATTTTAAAAAAGTGCCTAAACATGAAAAGGCTGAATGGGATGTGAATACTTTTGGAAAACTCTGAATTAAAAACGACTGATTAAAGGTTGGGAAAAGCTCCTGCCATCTAAAAACATCCACAACGTATTCCTTTATTACACAATGCTTAATCTTTTGTTTCAAGACGAGTCGTATTAATAAAACTTACAAAGTAGTTGGAGAAGGAGGCGACAGTTTCGCAGAGATCAGAATGAGGAGGAACAAGAACAAAGACGCCAGTGTTGCCTCTTGGACGGCGCAGGGCCTCACATTTCATCACCACTTCATCTACAGAAGACGCGGCGGCGTTGAGAAACGGCGGCGGCCGCTGATTGGTGGGGATGTGAATTCCAGCAGATGTGAGGGAGGAAAAGTTGCATCTTTATGCGCTGGCAGCATAAAGATGGCTTTGAATCCAGCTTTGAATCTGACAGTGTTTGACCACGTGGTGGGGTAATGTTTACCCAGGTTTACAGCTGCATCCATACAGTTCAGGTGGCGAACAGGTTTCCTTTGTTTTCCAAGGCTGACCTGAATAGCATCAACGCCGCTGTAAACTACTCATGCATAGTTAAACATCTAAATCTGGCTGAGCTGGGAGTCACATGACTGCTTCCTGAAGGAGAAAGCTGCTGATTTCCAGCACAAACAACAACGCCTCACTTGACTTCACAACACAAAGACCCTGAGATGTGGCTGAATCGTCTGGAGACACTGTGAGCCGTAAATGAGGCAAACCCTAACTCTGCAGGTTTAGCAGCATTTTTGTGCAGCTACTTTAGTCTGTGCGCTACAATGATGATGTATTAGATCACAAAAGTCACAGTTCTGGATTGTGTCCACAATGAGTCAAGCTGCGGGCCACACCCTTTCTAATTTTACAATGTAAAGCTGCTTCGGTGTGCGTTTCTGTCCAAACAGGCATCTCCCCCTCTCAGAGTATTTTGGTCATTTCCTTCCTCCCTGATTAACTTCATAACTTCCTTTTATCACAGCCAGACAGACCTAGATTTGAACTCCGTGGTGATTATGCCAGAGGTTATCGATAGTAAAGAGAAAACATGACGGTTTGCAGCACTGTGAACCTTCACGGCTCAGATCAAGCCTCAGCAGAAACCTGTGCAGATAGAGAAACTCCTTCAGCTTGCATTCCTATCTGCAGAAACCTCAGAGATATTTTGTGAACTCGAGACCCGATGACCTCATTCTCCTCATGATGAAGCAGATTTTTGATCAAAACGTTCCGATCTTTATCTCTTTATCAGCAGGAACACTTTGCTCGGTTTAGCCAAGGAGACTTTTGGAAGTTTTTTTTACACTTTTTAAAGATATGAAAACAGATGTCGCAACTTCCACAAGTCAACACTGTTCCAACTTCCAGTGTTGAAATTATTTCAGGCATTTTGACTATTGCACCCTGTAACACTTTCAGATTTTTCCCTTCAATCTAAAAGTCTTTGTTGTGTCAGTGGCGCCTCACAAAGGGATTGTTAAACTGTCAGGCAAACTTTTCTTTTTACCTAACAAATCATTTGTCAGCCTCTTATTAGCAAAAGGAGGCTGACAGCAAGAAGACCATGAAAGTCTTTTACTTTTAGTTTTTAATTTAAATGGACTATTTTATTAATTCATCAGGTTTCTTCCCACTTCCTGCTGACCAACCAGTGTTGGGTCAGCTCGACAAACACCAGCAGGCCTGAGAACCGGGCGTCTGTTTTCACCTGCCATCTCTGCAGTTTCAGAGCTGCAGCAAACACTCCTCTGTCTCCTACACAGGCCTGTCACAATAGGCAATAAATCAATTTATAGTGTGATAAATGAAAACAAGCTCAACATTTTCCATTATCATTTTCTCCTTTCTGTCTCGTTCTACCAAAGATTAAATGACAAAAATCTTCAGGCTGGCGCTTTGGTCTCAACCAGCTCCTTTCTTTGACGGAAATTTTAGTTTGCAGAGACATTTACGCCTCTTCTTGTTTGTTGTTTTGATTATGTGTTTGTATATCTAAAATGTCTCCCAGTTCCATTGTTAAATGCTCATTGAAATGCAAAGTTTATTTATATGAGTATGTGTTCTTGCATTACTACATTACTCTGAAATTGTCTCAAAACAACAAAATTATCGTTTATCGCAATAACTTCTAGATCAAATTATCATCCAGAAAAATGTAGTTACCGTTACAGGTCGAGTAACGCCGAGTGTGTGTGTGTTTCCGGTCTGATCTCTGTCTTCTCATTTTGCACTCTAAGAACACAGGAAAAATCCCCAAAACGGATCCGACTGCTATGTTTCCCTACACAGCAGGAAACAGAGGTTCGTCTATGTAACTTCAGCTTTTTTGTTCTACAAAGATTAACTTAAATACTAAGTAATATAAATGTGCATTTATACCCACTCATCCCAGTTATTTGGATAGTTGGCATTTAGGCTGTAGAGATTCACTACGACACAAAAAAGAAGCCAAAAGGCATGCAACATGATTTACTACTTGACCCACATCCTGGTAGCAACAATCATTTTATCACCTTTATTTCTTTATAATTTAGAAAAACAGCTCTGCACCTAAAAATCTTAAAACTTTACTCAGAAACGACCAGGCTGAAATCTAAACACCACATCCGCAGCCCAAATAAAACTCTCCTTGTGGAGTTTAGCCAATATGTTTGACCTAGTTTTCTTTTTTCTTTTTTTTTACAGCTCAAGTGAAAACTTCCATAGAGCACAGAGTCAGTCCTCCAGTTTATAGCTGTTCCCTGGTTTAGGTCATGAAGACTGTGTGCAGAGCTTCACTGGGTTTCCAGGGCTGAGCAGCTGCACTCAACCTTACGTCACTCAGTGTTGTAAATGATGTCACCGCTGGGCTACAGCGTTCTCTGGAGGAACAAATCACATTTCTGTCTGATGATCAAACTGTCAAGTCTGGAAGTTGCAGCTGCCAGAAGAAGAGCAACTCTTTTCTGACTGCATCTACGTTTAGCTGGCTGCAGGCGGAGTCATGAGGTGGAGCTCTCCTTCTGGATCTTAGTTCCAGCTAAACCAATTCCTAATATTTCAACAGCTTTTTTTCCACTCTTTGCAACATGACCAGCGCACAAAGCGAGGTCCATCATACTTTAATAAAACTGAAAAGAGTCCCAATTTTTAAGATCATTTAGGGCAGAGATTATGATCCTGGCCTTCTGTCCCACATCAGTGTCTGACCTCAGAAATAAGGAATGACCTTTGCTTTCTGGTAGAAGGTCAAGCATTTCCACACAAAGAGCTTCACCTTTTTAAGGCCTACTTAAAGAGGTGAGGCTGGTGACTCAATATGTTTGCAGTATAATGCATATATAAACATGGTTTTGGAAAAGGAGGGGCAAGAACTGCCACCAATTGATCACAGCTCAATAAATATATAAAAATTACATTTATGTGCACAATAAAAGTTGCTTTAAAGTATGAATTATCTAATAAGTGCAATATTCACTGACTGTTAGATTTGGCTTTGCTGCCAAGAAAACTTTACACCTACCAGAGCCATAAAAACGTATCACAGCTTAACTTTATCAGAGTTACTTTAAAGTGTTTTTATTTTTAATTCATGGACATTTGGTAACAAACTTTCTTTACATTGTCCTGCAGTAAATATATTCACGTAAACAGTTCTGCAGGTTCTGCCCTGCTGCCTTTTCTGTTTTTGTTGAACAAAACCCAGCAAAACATCTGAAAACAAGTTCTGGTTGGTTTAAAAATAGCTAGAGGTCATTAGTTTTACATCACTGAGACATTTTACATATTTATTAATAAGCTTATTTGCAGAAATGTGAAATTCTCTATTGCTTAAGGGGACTATTTTATTGTTTTAAGACTGATTAGAAGGTTGAAAATGATCGCTCCAAACAGAAACAAACACCTTCCTTTGTGAGAGCCGTCACGGTCCCACCCTCCCAAACCAAAGCACGCTCAGAGATTACTCCGACTTATCAGTGTGGAGGTGTGGCGGCGAGATGACCACTCTGCTCTCTGGCCAAGGTTCACTCAAAGCATGCCACAGTAATGCAGTCAGGCTGTTGCACGGCGAAAGCAAGCGCAAACCTCTTGAGAGGCAAAAAGCAAGCAGAGGAAAGTTCTCCGTTCTCACGCTCTCACTGTCGGACTTGGGATCAGATCCGCAACACAAACAAAGCCTGTGTGAGAGCCACCTACAGCAAACACCCACACAGCCTGCAGCGACCGTAACTCACACTGCCTCCTTTAAAAATGTCTGCCACCTTTCAGCAAGCTAATAATTTTATGGGCTTTTTATTAGCAGCCGTGTGTCTCCGCTCGGCTCGGCTGGTGTGTGTTTCTGAGTGTTTTCTCCTGGATCGGCCGAGCTAGCAGAATGCTCTGATGCTATATTTGAAGCAAATGTGAAGCAGATGTTTGTGTATTATTAAATCCACACGCCCTTCGATCATGATTGCATAACTGGACCTGATGATAAAAGGCACAAATCTCAGATTCTTCATCTTGGAGCTAAAGAATCAAAATGTGGGGAGAACGAAGAGGCTTCCCAGTTAGAGTAATTTAGTTTTCTTCAATTAAAGGTTTAACTTAACTTGATTTAATAAAGCTTGAGCTGCCTGAATCGGACCGGTGCGGCTTACTGTGGAATGTCACTGTGAGAAACTTCAGACTTACTGTGTCTGCAGTTTTTTCCTCCTTTTTTCCATCATTTCCTGCAAGCAGAGTCAACCTGAGGACCCTCCTCTGGAAAAAAAGGACATTCAGAAACACACTGCAGTGAGAAAATGTTATCCTGAAACAATCCAGAGTCACCAACATCTCTGCCGTTTATTTATAGATGATGAATGGCAAACAAAGTTTATGTAAATGATGCATGTGAAAATGTCAAAAAGCAACATCTGTCATGCCACGTACAGCATAGTAATGCTCTGTTATGGTTAATTTCCAAGCTAAAAGGTTAGCAGTTAATCCTGCTTATTTTTTGCCATAATAAAAAAACCCTGCAGCATGCAGCATTTAGATTACACTGCAAAAACATAAACTCTTACCAAGAATTTTACTGCAAATGTAGTACACTTGAAACAAGGCAAAACTAACTTATAAGTAATGTTTAAGCAAGATATGGGAACTTGTTTCAAGCCAACAACGCCTTGATATTGATCAAAAAGTATGAGATTATTTCACTCCATGTTTTAAGTGAAACAATCTACAAGTGGGATAAATACTTTTTCATCGATATCAAGAAATTACTGACATAAAACTAGCTCCAAACTTTACTTGTAAACTAGTTTTCTCTTATTTCAAGTGTACTGAGCTATTTGTACTGTAAACCAGACCAAAAACACAGAGTAAGATTTTGTGGTTTTGCACTGTAGAAATTAAAAACTGGCTTATTTTATCCAAGAGGCGTTGAAATAAACATGACATCCCTGCCTCCTGCCCACTGGGCTCCCATTACAGGCTTGTGCAACCGAGCACATCCAGCAGCAAACCATAACCCACCAACCCTGAGAGTCAGGGGGCTGTAGATGTAGCTGAGAGAGACTCAAACAGGAGGGAGGAGAAAAGCGCAGAAAACTGAAGAACAGAGGGAGAGTTTCATCTTTCTTACCTCGCTGGAAGGAGTTGCAGAGTCCTCTGTGGTGGTGGTGGTGGTGGTAACCCTTGGTCTTGAACCGTAGCGAAGCATGTCTCCTCTACTCTCTAGTCCTCGCTTGTCTTCGTCTCCCTCTCTCCAGCCCCCCGTCTCTCCCACCCTTCCTCTCACTCTCCTTCCTGAGTTCCGCTCAGGCTCTCAGTCCGACCATCTGCCCCCGGCTCCAGGCAGGGAAATTCCTCTCAGTCAAGCCTACAGAGGGAGTCCACGGGGCCCCAAGGTCCAAAGGTCCCCTACCTCTACTCCTGATTCACCCTGTCTTAGTTAATGTCTGCTGCTGAGACTGTACGTCAGTCACCTCCCCTGCCTCTCTCTGGCAGCGTGTCTGTGTTCCCATCAGACCTGTCGGGCCACATTTCACCTGTCTCCCTCTGCTGCGCTCCTCCTGCCCCGAGAGCTGGACTTTCACAGGGCGGGTCCTCCGCGGGGCTGGGGCAGGTGGAGCGGCGCTTATCAGATACATGTGGCCAGCAGGAGGGGCTGAAGCGGCGGCGGAGCCTTTCATAATATTAGAAAACTTATTCAGAGTGGCACATTAACAAAAAGAATCAACATATTTTCAATTTATTCCAGTTGTGTTCATCTAAATAGCAGCAACACATCTAATATTACCTCACTTTATGAGTCGAAGAGATCCAGAAGTACACAATCATATACTCACATTAGCGCTGGACAATCAACAATATATATTGCGATAGACACGTGATCAACATCAATAGATAGTAGAAAATAGATAAAACATTCAATAATTTCACTGAACTTCGAACCAGAGCATTCTGGAGGATGTAGGG
>NW_015113609.1:27680-39525 GCF_001443285.1 Poecilia latipinna | reverse complement strand
GAAACAATCGAGCCGCTTTACCCCGAACGCGGAAGCTGAGGTGCAAAGAGGTGTCAAACCTGTCCGAAGTCACAGCTTCTCTCTTCCGGTCGTCGATATTCGCGGTCTTCGAAGGACCCGGATGCAGACCCTGAATTCGGACACAGCTTTTAACATAATCTAGAAAACCTGACTTATTACGTGAGAACATAGAATTCAGCGGGTTTCGTGCCTATGACAGTGAAACAATAATGACCAAAATAAAACACAGGAAATATTAAGGTCAGCTAAACTGTAGTGGCGGAACCATAGACATTAATATGTCTATGCTTTAGCCGCTAAGCCTATCGGGGCTAGCTAAGCAACGTTGGTGGAATAAGCTAACTTACTCGCTCTTTGGTTACCTAGCAACTCACGCATTCTTTGGTTACCTAGCAACAACCTGTTGATTAGCTACTTGGCGGCAGTTTAAAGTTTCACCACCACCATGGAGTAAAAACTGTGGCTAACAGGCCAACAGCGAAAGGTTGAATCCCAACATATTCAGTAGTCATATTTACCAACATATTTCTTCTGACTAGAAGTAATATTTACGTTATGACCATTCAGGGTCCAGATGAATGTGACACAATCTGTTGAGCAGGGGTGTCCAAACTTTTTAAGTTGGTCAAAAATCCCATTCAAAAGGACTTGAGGGCCAAAAATGTGTTAATTTTAATAAAACTTATACTGTAATATATGTTGTTGTTATTTGCTTGTTTGCTTGTTTTTTTAATCAACTTAATAGTTTCATTAAACACGTGTAGTCTGATTTTTTTGGGGGGTGTTGGAAAGAGATGTGTAGAGTCTTTGGGATTTTCCAGATTTGTCCAATTAAATGAAGTATTTGACAGGTGTTTATTGAAAAAATAGCAAAAATGTTGACAGTTTGGAGCATTAAAAGCATTATTCAGGTGACTGTATTTGTAACTGGAAAGAAAAAAAAGTGTAGTGTGAGAATTAAGGTCCTTGATTAAATATAAATAATTTTACACTAAATCTACCAGTAGATATGAATAATTTAACTGCATCACTGGAAGCCCAGCCGACTGCATGGAGTTGTTGACTTTCCTGCTGAGCAAACATTTTCCTTATTTCACTAATCAATAAACTGGACATACCTAGCAGTAAAGTCTGTGAAATAAACCCTGCAAATTTAAAGTTAATATGTCCTAGAGTGTTTTTTTAATTCTACTATGTTCAGTTCATTTTTAAAAAAAATTTATACGTTTATCGCTTCATTTCTCTTGGATGAATATACGCTGATTAATGACTTATTGTTTGATGAAAGTGTGACCTTCACTGTCATCAAGCTTTTAAGCGCGTCGTTTTCACATCAGGAATGGTGATCTAACCAATCAATATCCATTTTGAAAGTGAGTACTTTTAATCCCTTTAATCCTTTTAATGCATATCCTTTTTAAACTTTAATTTGTGATTAAATATTTTCCCACTGCAGCTACTTGAACTTAAAATAACTTGAAATCTTGGTGTCAAAGCTTCAGAAATGAGTTTCCATCACGGACCCAGTTGGTTCAGGAGTGCCACAGATAATAAATAATTGAAGCGGCTGACAATGGGTATCGATGAAAAGGATCCCAGCCATTATTTTTTAATGCTAACTCTACCTGGGCCCTTACCACCAACAGATCACCGCGTGTTTACGCCGCTTCACATGCTGTTAACGCAGCAGAGCGGAAGGATAATCATCCTGTGAATGGCTGCAGTCACTCCCTTTTCAGAGAAACACGGAGCAGATGAAGAATGGGGAAGAGACTCAGGTTGCCCCACAAAAGCTTGATCAGCTGAATGTCAAAGCTGCCAGCAAAATACAGTAAAAGCGAGTGAGAAGAAAATCCGTTCAACAGCTGGTTAATCAGTAACCAGACATCAAACAAACTGTTTTTCTTTCTTTTCTTTTTTTTTTACATCTGCAATCAGTGAGTCCAAACTCTGTCCAGGTCCATGTGGGCCTTTTTTTTTCTCTACCATTTTCACTTCTCGTCATGTTCACACTCTCACTGTTTGTGACGTCAGCTCAGGCCTGGCGCGTTTACGCTGCTACGCCCATAAACCCTGCAGGAGTCGAGCCAAAAGGCAGAGAAACGTGTTGAGGTTTTCTGAAATGCCTCACCTCACACAGCTTCATGCTTCACTGACTCAACCAGACAAAGTGTTGTTTTTAAACTCCACAGCAGCATATGTCTACTTTTTAGAAAAACGTGAAATATTTTTGAGCTATCTTAAAAGTGTTAGCGTCAAATCCTGCTTCCCTTTTTGTCTTCAGTGATCGTCACCTGAGTGATTTACGATCTGGAGAAGCCAGAGCTGTCCCTGTTGCTGCTGGGAAACAGGAAACCATTGTTTATTGTTCCTTAATCTCCGATAATTTACAGGTTGATCAAGTCGGTAGGGAGATAAATGAGTCACGAGTCAAACATTGAAATCCTGTTCACACATACAGAACCAGAACGAGCTGCTTCTCTGGGTTTGCAGAGCTTTTCCAGTTCGGTGAATCGTTGTGACCAGATGTTTTGCAACAAACAGAAGTTTTCTTCTGCACAAACTTTGCAGCGTCGATGTTGTTAGATCTTCAAATATTCAAACTGCTTTTATTGAGAAATGTTTCAAGTTCAAGAACAGCATCAGAGTTTCTTCTGCCAACTTTTCTATATCTAAATTTCACCCTGGCCTTTCTGAGACTAATCCCAAGAGTTGGTGCAAGAATAATCCCAAATATTTTGTGTCCATTCACTACTTTGTGGTGCATCACTGATGCCGTAAGCTTTCCCGACCTCAGACCTTCACACTAACACCAACATTTTGATAAGATAATCCTTTTCTTGAAGACTATGTTAGTTTAATACTCCTTTTGACTCATTAACTCACAAAATATGTAGAAATCTAAGGCAAATTTCTTATTTTTGTTTCATTTTCTTTAGAAATAGTTTTCTAACCACAACAATAAAACTACTTCTACTTATTTCTGAAGAAAAGAAAAATAAATAATTAACCTTTGAACATCATCATGGGAGTTAATCACTTTTATGGATAAGGCCATGTTGGTTTGGAAACATTTACCTCCGTTAAATACATGAATTCATCTTTTGAAAATGGCTTTTTGGTTTTACTCTGCTTATTTTCTCAAATATTAACATTTTATTTTGTTTGTCAAAAAACATAAATCAACCAAAATAACTGAGATGCTTTATTTTCTTGGGTTTTTGTGTAGTTAATCAACACACAGCTATCTGAAAACAATGTTGCCATAACTCCAGCTCTAATTTAATCTTTAAACTCATGGAAAATGTAACAAGCTCTGCACTGGTGGCGACCCAATCCTATAGTTAAATCCTCTTTGGGAAACTCTCCTGTAACTTTATTTCTCAAAGTTAGGTTCTGGGTGATTTGATAGATGATTGATTTAGGTGGACATTTAGCAGAGAGACCTGAGGAGCCATTTTGATGTAAAAGAATGATAACAAATGAGGTTTTCTTGGTAACTTGGGTTGATAAATGCAGAATCATTTAAGTGTTTAAGTGCCATTCCTCCTTTTTACCTCTTCAGCTCTAAGTCAGTGAGAAAATCCCCGTTATTCTTCTCATTGAAAAGAGGTCAGCAGGTCACTTTAGGGCAGGACAAAAATCAGGTTTGGATGATTCTCTTTTGCTAAAATGAAGAAAATAAACTTTTATTGTGTTTAATAAGAGACAGTTTCACAGCTCTACCTTACATGAGCGTCTGCAGAGGAAATATTCTCATCTGAGTGATGTTAAAACTCGCTCATGTTTCTGCTTAATTAGAGCTTTTCGGTTCACATAGTCCTCATCAGTTTGCATTTTGAGTATTAATACACTCAGCTCTAACATTGCAAAGCTTTTCACAGCTTAAACATATTTATTTATCCATAGAGCTGCAGAAAGGAGATGAATCCAGTCGGTACGTGCGTCTGAGGCGCTGTGAGGTGAGTTTGTCGTTGGCCGCCGCCTGTAGGTCACAGAGCCACCGTTTGATCCGACCTCCTGCGAGGGTCTGTTTGTTTGGGGTGGATTTTGTTGTTGAAACTGAAAACAATAGTTTGTCTGTTCAGTACCGCTGCAGGAAAAAGTGCTGCAGAAAAACTCCCACAGATAAATTTGTTGCACATGCAAAAGAAAAAAAAAATAAATAAGAAATAACTGCAGAATGTTGTATTTCTGGGAAGTAAAAACTCAAACTGGCAGCTTGTGTTTCTTTGTGTCCCACATCAGAGTTCAGTCGGCGCCAAATGTGTTACATGGTTTTCATTTCTTCAAGGTTACGCCTTGTGGAAACTTTTAGAAGTTAGGATGTTAGGAAAAGTGTTTTATTCTAGTACTTTAAATAAAAATGCTACATTAAAAAAAAACATCAGTGCTAACAACATGGCTTAAAAAGTATGCACATTATTTTTTATCTTTTCTGTGTTGTGATATTTTTATTTATCTCAGTTTTAAAAATCATGTACAATTGAACGTCCACTTCACAGTTAGTCAGTGTAGTGCAATAAAAGAATAAACAGAGTAATATACAAACAAAATAAATGTAAAACAAAACAAAAGAACAGCAGCAAAGTATACAACTTAGATGATTTGCTGCTTAACTTGGTTTATTATTTAAATTCTTTATGAATGTAGCAAAATAAGGGAAAATAAAGTCAAAATGTTGGCAAAGCAGGCAGGAAAATATGTTAAAGTCATCCACACAGTGTTGTTTTTATTTCTTGTATCAATAAATAAAATCTATTCATGTAAAAACATGATTGATTGTTATTTTTTTTAATGGAAAAGCTCAGTGCCAACTTAAAGGTCAAGATAACAACTCCATAAATCAATAACAGACTGATTAAGCACCTAATCCATCATCTACCGGACCTGTACGATCAATGCCATCATCCTCCTGTTATCTCACACCATTGCTAATCTGGATTAATCAACAGATCAATTTGTTTACCTGAGCCTTAATTTCTGACAAGGTTCAGAGCTGAAATAAGCAGTTCTTATTTTATAGCTTCTTCCTTTATCATTTCAGATGTTTTATGTTAATTTAGCCTCTGCTAACTATTTAAAAAACGTTTAAAGATTAAAATATTCTGGAGGGTTTTTTTTTTACCTGGACTTTATTAATCTAAATACAGATGCAGCTGCAATAATTAACATGTAGAGAGGTGACTTTATGCAGGAAAAAAATATATAAAACTCAACTCTGAAGGTTTACTTTTCAATAAATTAGTGTTATTGGCACAAACTTGTTCTGACATCAGGTTTCATGTTGTCATTAATGTAGTATTTTATCAATGTATAATGAATTATACTGACTCAGTAGAATGCTGTATCTTTGTAAAGATAATATTTTTCTTTATTATTTTATGTGTATTGCTTGTTTTGTGTGTAAATATGTATTAATATGGATGATTGATGCTTAATTGCTTTTTTATGTTTTTTTTTCTTCCAGCTATTCCTTTTTCATTCAAAACCTTTGTTTATATCAACAAGTGACATGTTAATATTTTAAACTGTAAATGAACGAGACAAATAAATAAATAAATAAATAAATAAATAAATAAATAAATAAATAAATAAGGAGTATATTTCACTGATACCAGAGCAAACCTTTGCGTGTCTCTGGAAAATCAAATCGTGCTCACGGTGCGTCAGCAGGTTGATGTTGAGCTCGGAGCCGGTTCGTCCTGCCGCACTGATGCATTCAGGAACCGAGGCGTTCACCGGATGTTTCAGCTCTGATCCCGAGCCACAACATCACAGATGCGTCAGACAGAAACACAAAACACGCTGGGTGTTGTTCACAGACAGTCAGCAGACAGGTCAGACTGCTGAATATGCGTCTCAGAGAAAACAAAGTTATTTTTATGTACTCGATGAGTTCATAAATTATAACTTGCGAAAACTTTTTAATTATCGTGGGAGCAGATTTAAGGAGTCAGGTAAATGTAGGACAAGGAGATAAGTTAAAAATAAAATTAAAGAAAACAGCTGACTTTGTTTTAAAAACTGATATCTGAAGTGCAAGAAGATTTTGTAAGAAATATTTTTCAAAATGTTCTACACCAATTTACACAGAAAAATGTAAAAACTTTTCTTTGATAAACATGTCATTTATGTATTCATTTAATGAATGGCCATTCATGTAGGTGCCTCCGCTTGAGCCTCCGCTAGGGGGCAGTGTGGCACTATGAATTTTCACAAATCTCCGTTAAACTGGAAAAACCTGGATTCCTACGAAGTAAAGAAAATCCTAGCGCTGATTTCTCCGAGAATCGGCCAGGTCTCTCCTTAAATCTCCGGCCTCACGTCCTAAATTAGCCACAGTTTCCCCTCTCGGTGTGTCCCGCTTTGTGTCCCTCTGGCTGAAGTCACTCAGGCACATGAAGGAATCCCAGGAATGGTCACCTTGTTAGGCTTACACAACTCTTGCCTCCTAATCCCGCGGCCTCGGTCGTTCACTGCTCGGCTTGACGCGGGGAGGCAGAGATAAGGCCGGACAGGTCGGACTGTTTGTTCCCCTCAGAAAGGCAACAAACGAAGGTCGTGACCTGACAAAAAGCAGCTATTCCGGGGCCATATGAAGCTCCAGACCAGCAGTGTCAAACTCATTTTCTTTTTGGGGCAAATCAAAAATCTGAATGTTCTTAAAGGGCTGGTTGTGCCAGAATGTATTGATAAAACCCATTAAATTGTTAAAATATCAATTGTTTCAGCATTCAGTAAGCGTTTTGTAAAATTAAACAATATTGAACATCTTTTCACGCTGATTCTGCATCCAGGACTTTCACAGATTCTGTGGGGTTAATTTAGAAATATTTGTAAGGATTTTTTATTTTTTTCACTAAAGTATGATGTTAAATGAGATTTATTAATCGCTGCATCAATCACTGTCTATAGTTTGACATCAAGTCATCAAGCGGAGGCAGCAGTCACTTTAACTCAAAGTTCATGGTCAATTTTGAGAAAAAAATTTTCAGTAAAATCAGAAAAAAAATGTTTGGATCTGTTGATTTTATGTGAATTTTGCAGATTTGTGAAAAACTGGAGGAGGGCCAAATAAAAGCTGCGGCAGACCAGATTTGGCCCCCGGGCCTTGAGTTTGACATGAGCTCCAGATGATGCTTTCTGCCACAAATGTGGAGAATAAGGTTTAATTATCTTTTAAATAAGTCAGTTTAGTGATATCAACAGCTCCTTTGTTTTTGCTTTAACGTTATTTACTCCACATGTGTGAAACTCAAGGCCCGGGGCCCAAATCTGGTCCGCTGTAGCTTTTTATTTGGCCCTTTAGACTCCAAGTTACATCAATAAGTTCCTCCAGTTTTTCACAAATCTGCAAAATTCACACAAAATCAATACTGAGTTTAAGTGATTTCTGCCTCAGCCTTACTTGGTGTCTAGTTATAGTCCGTGATCAATACGGCGAGTGGTAAAAAGTTACACTTAGCATCATACATTAGCACAAATATCACAAAAATTCCTTGGAAATATTTCCAAATTATCACAAAAACTGTGATTTTGATTGCAAAAACACACAATCACAAAGTCCTGGAGGAACAGCGATTTGTTGATATTTTAACAGTTTAATTGGTTTTATCTACATATTCTGGCACAACTGGCCCTTCAAGAAGATTCAGATTATTGATGTGGCCCAAAATGAAAATGAGTTTGAGGCCCCAGATTTACTGACTGCTGGAGTTATGATCAAAATGCTGCCAGTGTCAATCTAATTTATTTACACAGATCAGAACCATGTTTTCAACAAGCTAATTAAATTAGCTAGTAGCTTCATAAAGATTTGTTTTGAAAGAGATTTAATTATATCATTTGACTTTGATCATTTGTGGTTTGTTTTTAACTAAAACATATGCCGACAATGAAAACACTGACGTTTATTAAAGTGTAGATGTTCATGGCAGCACTTCAAAGAAAAGAAAACTTTAAAAAACTATTCTGCTTTGTGTGGATTTTGGTTGATGACATCACAAAAGGTAAAATAATGGAGCTGAAAACCTGAAGAACGACAGTAATTCAGATTTTATCTTTGGTTCTGAAGCATCAAAGTGGGTCTTAACTTTCCAGTGAATAAGTAAACTTCTTGTTTACTACAAAGGAATATTTATTTTTTAGTTCACAACCATTTGTGAACTAAAAACCGTCTGATTGCTCTTTTCCGTTTTGCTCGTACTTCCAGCAGGACTCATCATGTTATCGTCTACTCACATTCAGACGTAGAGCAAAAAAGCAAAACAAAGTAGCAGAAAGTAACTTTATTTCGTCGCAGCAGGACTCATGAACACACAGTCGCGTACAGAGAGGTAGCGGCAGGAACCTGCTTCCCTCCACAGGCGTCAGAAATCAGCATTTTCAGCAAACAGAGTGCAAATCATCACAGTGTAGAAAAACATTTGATTGTCAGTTCGTCACATCTGAAGAAAATCACTCATCCAGGTACAAAGGAGAATTTTAAAAGTCTCACACTGCTCAGCGCTAACACTCGGATCTGACAGGAAGCGGAAGTTAAATCAAAGATAAGTTTGTACAGAATTAACTAATAATATCTCGTTTAGTGTAAAAACTAACTTTTCCATAAGGCTTATAAACAATACTGAGATTATTATACAAAAGCTGATTAATTAATAACACAGAAAGTGTTAATAACATATAAATGAAAGTAGTTGTGTTACAAAATTGGTCATGAAAGGATACAACACTGTAAAAAAAGACGCGTAAAAGTTCCTCATTTCCCTAAAACCCTCAATAAGCCAAGAATGAATAAATTAAAGAAGCGTCCTGGCAAAATTCACTTCATATTAGGTTTATATTCATTAAAAAAAGGGAAAAGTTTATATATTTCATATACCTGGGTGGTAGAAAAGAGAATATAAACGGCTGCTGATAAAGGCAGTACTGGTTGTTTGGATTGCAGTAGCTGGTTTTCAAGTTTACCACTGGTGGGATGATCAACAATCAACAAAGAAACATTCAGGAGGGAATGTAAATTATCTACACGTTTCATTTCTTCAAATTAAACCTTTTCAATGTCTTCCTTCAGAGAGCTGCTCAAATAATACTGAGTGAGTTTACAGAGTCCAGCGACTGCTGCTGACAGGCAGGTGGAAGCAGAAAGTCCCAGTATTTACATGGATAATTCAGTGTGACATCAACAGTAGCACATGACAGAAAACGTTCATCGGTAGCACATTTAGAAAGTGTTTCCGCTCATAAGCCGAAGCCTGACAAGCCGTTGTCCTGACTGGAGGAGCGCTTGTACCCCGACGAGCTGAAGTACATCTCCCCGTCGGTGCTGAGGTCGTCATCGTCGTCATCGTCGTCCAAGTTGTTGAGCAAAGGGGCCGACGTGTTCTTGCGCCTGCATTGGGTAGAAGGAAGTTTAACTTTTTCACCCTTAAAACATCAACATGGGATTTTGTCTGATGGTCAAGAGGCAAAAATGGTTTTCAATTAAAATAAAAACATGAAAAGTATTGTCGTCTTTCCTCTGACACCGCTAAGTAAAGCTGGATGCATCCTGTCTTTACTCGTGTGTAATTTAACCTCAGTGTAAACCCAGCTGCTCTGTGAAAGAGGGCAACAAGGCTTTTATAGAAACACTGTTGAAAAAAAAGCTATAAGAAATTATTTTTCCACTTTGCCACAAGCTTTATGAAAACAATGAGCGATTATATAGTTCTGCAACCAAAGATTATTTTAGTTATCAATTAAATCCATAGATTATTCTGACAATTTTTCATTTAACCATTTTTTAAAATTTGAAATTAGCGTCATTGGGTAAATAATGACACTTTTAATGCAACTTTGCATTAAAAATGTCATTATTTACCAAAAGACTCTTCATGACAACAGATATAAACATTCATAAAGACTCCTTCATGTTTATAACAGCTGTCATGGCACCCTGCAAATAAAATGTTACCGAGATTTTTTTTTTATCTTAAATGCAAAATATATAAACTCTTTGTACAGTTTTGGCTTAATTACAGCTCTGAATATGTTGTTCTATCAGAAAGTGGACACTTTTCAGTCTATATAGTCCAGTTAACAATTAATCGATTACTAAATTAGTTGATAAATATTTCAATAATCAATTAATCACACATAATCGCTGAGCCCTTACATCAACATGCAGAAAGGCTACATGTGGAGAAAAACACCCTCCTGAATACACCATCCACTCAGTGAAACACGGTGGTGGCTACATCATCCTGTGGGATTTCAGATGATTAGTCCCTGAAAAAGCTTGAATCTGGGTTGTAGAACCAGAAACGGGTGGAACAGCGTAGATTGAAGAAATGGCCCAGTCAAAGTCCTGATATAAATACAGCTGACAAACTATGAACAGATTTCTGTCTCTAAATGTGTGGAGCTGCTGGATTCATGCTTTAATGGGCGTCCATTTGTAATTGTGGAGAGAAGTAAACACAGGGTGAGTTCTTTTCATATAACATCCAAATAAAAGCCCTGCTGTGGTTGGTCCGAACGGATCTGTGTCACTTCACCTCATCTCGCTGCGCAGAGCTTTGAGTTGACTGTTGAGCTGCTCGTTGGCTTCCTGCTGCTCATCCAGCTCTCTGTGCAGCTTCTTCTTGTTGTGCTCCAGCCGGTCGATCGTCTCCTCCGCCTCGTCCATCTGCCGCTTCAAAGCCTTCAGACGCAGATTCAGCTGCAAGAGGCGAAGAAGAAGAAAAAAAAAATCACGTCCTGCGCTTAAAATGATGGCAGGAAGTTCAGCAGACAAAGATCTGACCTCACCGTCGTTATTCAAGAGGAAAACTTAAATATGGATCTTATGAGGGCTGAAACAAAAAAACTAAATTAAAGGGAATAAAAATAAGGTGGGGAAATAAAGGCTTTAATGAAGCAATGAAAGCAAATTCAGTCATTTCTTGTCTTACAGTCAGATATGAAGGAAGAGAAACTTTGAAAAAGTTGAGAACTGTCTTTGAAAACCGTTAACTGTGTTTTACTGGATGTGATTAAGAGATTTGTGGCCGTACTTACTGACATTTAAATGTACCTTAAATTTATTATATCAGATATAAATTTATTATTGGAAATCTGACAAATAAAACAGTTTTGCTGGATTACGGCCTAAACCGTACTCCAGTATCCAGTGGCCACCCAAAACTACTCCAAAGGCCACAAATGGCCCCCGAGCCACACTTTGAACACCCCTGGATGAACCTACTGCTAAAATAATAATTAGTTATGACATTATTACTGCCTGTGTGCTACGTACTTGGTCCTTCTGATCCTGCATCGTGTGATGCTCCTCTTCGATTTGCATCATCATCTCTTTCACTCTCCTCTCCAGCCTGCGGTTGGCCAGCGACAGGTTGGACTTCTCCCTATAACCAATCAATCAATCAATCAATCAATCAATCAATCAACCAGTATAGCACATTTCAGCAACAAGGCATTCAAAGTGCTTCACATCATAAAAACATAAAGTCATGCAACATAGAATCAACAATTGAAACAAATGCCATCGTTAAATCCTTAATCGGTTATTAGTCCCGTCACGATTACTATTTTTGGACAATAAATTGTCCCAGAACTTTTTGCGATAAACGATAATAAAATTGTTGTTTTGAGAACATTTTCAAGTAATATAATAGTAATAATGGATAAAAATGCATGAAAATGTTCTCAAAACAACAATTTTATTATCGTTTATCGCAAAAAGTTCTGGGACAATTTATTGTCCAAAAATAGTAATCGTGACGGGACTAATAACCGATTAAGGATTTAACGATGGCATTTGTTTCAATTGTTGATTCTA
>NW_015113609.1:3067-23694 GCF_001443285.1 Poecilia latipinna | reverse complement strand
CCACAAATGTTCTGCCTAATTGGTGAGCTGGATTTTCCTCCTCGACTGCATTCCAACACTCGTGTCGACTATTGTGCCAGCTCTCAGAGAAACAAGAGTGGCTTCCTTTTACAAAATGCAGAACACAGATGCTAATGCAACACATATTAAAAAAAAGACTCAAAGTTAAAGATTTTTATGGCCTTTTTAGTCGAGCTTTACTGAGTTTGCTCTTTAAGTCATAAAAACAGAGCAGAAAAGGTTCATTCTGGTGTCTGATGAAGTTTAGATTTCAAAATAATTTTACACAAATTGCAGGTTCATTGAAGAATACTTTTAATCAGTGTTATTAATCCTGTTATAATATAAAAAAGTAGCCAGGAGTTTCAGTGGTTTGTTTGGAGGCTGAATCACACCCAGACTAACGACAACAAGTTAAAAACCTGATGCAAGATATCGGCCCATCTACCTGTGGATTCTCTCAAAGCACCTTTAAAAACACAAAACGAATAAAGAGCGTATTCAGATTTATAATGTGGCAAATTAAATGTAATTTAAGTTTGAATCAATATGAAAAAATAGTTGAATTTTACAAGTTTTTACCTTTCAGATAGAGTAATACCAGAATCTTTGACTGCATGAAACCAGGAAATCCTGCTATAAATAAAAACGCTTTCTGCTCGGGATTGTTGTTAATCCAGACTATAGATAGTGAGTAGTTTATTAATCTAAACAACATGGTTCTTTAAAATGCATCTGGCTACACTTGTTATTTAACAATATTAACGTTACAGACCCAAAACGTGTAAATGGCATCTGAAAAGTTACATAAAACATATCGTGGCACAAAGAGCGTGGACTTATGGTACTTACATAACCAGGCAATATTTAATACAAAACAAACAGTTATTTGTTATATTTATTATGTGTACAAAGGAACTGAAGTCACAATAAATTTGCAATATGTAATGCAGCTGCAGTGGAAACTAATTACCCAGAAACTTTAAACAAACATTTGCTAATTTATTGCGAGGGAACGTAAAACGTTTGCATGATAACGCAAAAGAAAGTTTTTCCCATGTCCCCTAGGGGGCTCCATACCAAGTAATCCTGTAAAAAAATAACAACAGAAATTGATTAAAATTTAGAGTTTGCTTTATCTGTAAGGTTAACTTTAAGTATTTCAGCTGCAAAAAACTTTAAAATCCAACTTTAGAAATTTGTCATCTTAACTTGTTAGAAAATAAAAAAGTTTTTTCAATTTAACATTATGACAACTTTTAAATTGAATATTTTCTCAGCATGTTATTTGGAGGAATATTACATGGAAAGACATACATTTAAAATAATTGTGATTTTGCCCGGAAAAGAAACAAAAAGCTTAAGTTGGTAAATATGTGAAATTCGCTGCAAAACCAGATACTTATTTTTTATTTTTGTTTTCCCTTTTTACAGAAAAATAGTATGGCTGCAAAAATGATGAATAATAATAATTATTCTCTTATCTCTCAAAAGCTCCTCGTTCATTTTTATGCAATAGATTCACATAAAAAAGAACAACTGAGGTTTTTTAAATCAAATGAAGGGTTTTAGATTGCCAACCAATCATTTTGTTTCTGAACTGATTTATTTTAAACCAAATTGTTATTTCTACTCTGCTGAGAACAAATCCTAAAAAATGATAATAATAATAATAATAATAATAATAATAATAATAATAATAATAATAATAATAATAATAATAATTTTAAAAAATAAAGTAAATCCACCAAATATTTTTTCAAGATTCATTGTTAAGGAAAAAATTCTTTAAAAAAATAAACAAAAAATTTTTCTGTATTGATTCAAAGTTTAAATAACAATTTGTCAGATTATAAATCAAGATATGCTCTTTAATCAGATAAATAGACAATAAATCCAAAACAAAATGGGAATGATGGATTCCATTGTGAAGTGTCTGTGTTTAAAAGCAACATTACATTTTCATGTCATCTCATTCGAATGCATAAAAATCACTGAGTGTAATGGCATAAAAATAGCACAGCAGTGAGGTTAAAATATACCAGAGGAGGCCTCAGCTATTAATCTAGTAACACCCATCAGTTTTAAGTCGACCAGCCCAGAAAGGTGAGAGAGCCTGACTGCTCAGTGGCAGCAGGGGGAGTGAGAAGTGATCAATACGGCGGTGATGGCTGTTTCTGTGGAGAATCGGTGATATTTTATGCCAATTAGCGGGTGACAGTGGGCTGCTCTGATGAACGATGGGCCCCATAACTGGTGCAGCCAGCGCGGTGCTGGAGGGAGCTGAATCAGCAGACTGGAACATGCAGTGAAACTAATCTGCTTTGTGAGAGACGGCAGGAGAGGAGAGAGGAGATTACTCTCATTTAGACAGGAGAGGAGCACCTGGTGCCAGGAGAGACGCAGGTGTTCGTCCTGCTGCCTGCGCTGCAGCCCCCCTCCAGACATTAGAGCGCACACACACACACACACACACCAGCAGCACTCAGGCTGCACAAAGCTCGGGCGTTGCCTTGACTACAGACCTCAGCCTCATGCTGAACCAGTGGCACTTTGTCACAATGCCACTCTCTTCTCTGTGCCAGGACCTTTCCTCGTCAGGGAGAGCAACGTTTTAAGACTCCGCTCCGCCACTTTCCTCTGTTTTTTATTTATGACTCTGTCACAACTTTTGAATTCACACCAAGAGGAGTATGTGACGACGCTAAATCTCTGAACTTCAGTTATTTAAGGCGAGAAACCCCAAATAAAACGTCCATGTTTTTATAAAAGCACTGTTTCTTACAGCTGCAGTAACTTTTATAAAAACATTTCTTTACATATTAGCTGAAACTGTCGGCATGTCATGACAGTAACAAAATCAAGCTGCTCTTTCTTCTCCCAGTGCCAACTAGAAACAGCCAATCAGAGCCAGGAGGCGGGTCTTAGCGCTGTCAATCACCCTACAGGTGGCGCTGTTCGTCTCCCCTCCAGTTTCCTGCCTCTGCTCTGTGCTACGCTGCAGCTGGCATAGCCGCTGGTGGTTTTCCTGTTGTTTCTCCACCGTTAGCACATTTAGCAGCGAGTACATGAGGATAATTGGCAGCGCCAAGACCCTCCTCCTGGCTCTGATTGGTTGTTTCTGACAGTGCATTTCTTCAGACAGCGATAGTAGCTCAGGGAGGAGGTGATGGACATCGACCTTTTTACAGATTATCTGTCTCAAACTTTACAGTGACAGTTTTAACTAAAATGTACATACGGCAGCTTTAATAAAAGCAACATAATAAAAATCTCCAGGTACAAATTCCTCTAAGGAGACATGCTGAAAGCGTGTTCACTTCGTCTAAACCAAACTCCGCAACGCCTCCGTCAGCAGCTTCATCATAAAGGAAGGAGCAGCGGAGAGCTTCTCAACAACCTGCTTGTTCTCAGACTGATGTTTCTCGGTGCCATTTCCAACTGAACTCTGCAATCTGAAAACCTGAGAAGTTTGGCAGCTTTAGTATTCTGGCTCAGGCGCCGCAGTAAGAAGGGCCTTTTTGTGACGGATGCATGAAAACCGGAGCTGGCTGGCCGGACTCCAACATGACCGATTATAAAAGATCAACTTACAGAGCGAAAAACCTGCAGAACCTCAAGCAGAAACTATGAACGGTGGGTTGTGGACATGGAGACGCAGACAGGTGAGAGACAGACTCACTGAGGACATATTGGGGACACATGAAGTTTTCTTAGTGGCTGAAATAATGATGTTAGAAGTGGAGGACAAAGCAACAGGAGATCATTTACAGACAGAGATGGAACAGCGACACGTCTCAGTGAAGACGGACAAGGTCTCCCTGAGACAGGTGAGCACTGATAATGAGTGTGTGTGTGTGTGTGTGTGTGTACCTGCTCCCTCCCTCGGTCTATCCTGTCCATCAGCTGGTCTCCACTTTGACGCTCCTCCTCCAGGTCCAGCTCCAGCTGAGCAATCCTGTTCTGCAAATGAGAGACGATGCATCTGCGCTGTGAGTTTGTGACGTTCTCGCTGAAAACCTTCGTCAGTCACAGCGGCTGATCTCAGAGATCGCAGAGAAATAACACGGCGTAAAGTTCACAGGTAAAAATTAAATGATGTAGAGCAGGAGTCTGCAACCTGTGGATCCAGAGCCACAGCGGATAAAAACCCGACAAACGCACTAAATAATGTTTTTAAAAGCATATAAACAGGCCACTGCTCTGAACCCCATTGGTTTCTCCACCTAATATTGATTTCTCAACTCTTTCTGAATTAAAACATTAGCATCGTTGTTTCTAAATGAATATAAACTTATTTTCTTTGCATTATTTAAGAGCTGAAAGCACTGCATCTTTTTCATTATTTTCTTCAAATAAATGCTAAATTTTTGCTTGTAATTTCAGAGATGCTGTCAGTAGTTCTTAGAATAAAAGAACAATGTTCATTTTACTCAAACGTTTACCTATAGAGAGTAAAATCAGAGAAACTGATCATTTTAAATGGTTTCTTAATTTTTTGCAGCACTGCATGTAACATATAGATTATTTTTAGATTAACATATTTGCATGTGCAGTCGATTTTTCTCAACTTTATCTGTAATGACTATATTTACATTATTAATATTTAACACCTCAGATGGAGCAGCTTGCCAATGAATTAGTAATTTAACTTGGGGATAAATAAAATATATTCTATTCTATTGTAATAAATGCATGTTTTAGAAGTTATTCCAGTTTTTTCAAGGGATATTTACATTGAACTACAACAAGATGACTCTAAAAGTAGCTGTTATCCATTTTGTTTGCCTTTTTTAGTCATTTTCTTTTTTTAGGTTCTAAATGAATGTTGTTTAGCTGGACTGAGGGTAAAACCGTCTCTTTGGGTAGTAAAGGTTGCAGATCATTACCTCCATCAGCTTCATCTGTCTGGACTTGTCATCCTTGGTCTGCTTGTTTTTCTCAGCCTCCATCTCCAGATCATGAACCTTTCTCTCCAGCGTCTGCTCCTTGAGAACAGCTTCGTCTCTTTCCGTCTTACAACGTCGCAGCTCGTCCTCCCGCAGAGACAACTGGAAACAGAAATAAAGATTGTTCCAGATGTCCAATCGGACCAAAGCTACAGAACAGTGACTTCATCTTAACGTTAATTAGCAGCAGCTAGTGATTTACACGAAACGCCCAGACAGCGTTCACTAGCTAATTCAAATGTAGCAGAATTACCTGTTCGTTTAGAAGATAAAATTTAAAAAAGATTCAGATAGATTATCTGTGCAAAGATCACAGGTGGAGTTCCTCAGGGTTGCTTCAACACTCCCTCAGATTATTAAAGATTTCATGCATTATGACGCAGTGATGACTCGCAACTTTATACTGTTGTGTCACCAACTGACCATCACTTCTGGAAAATACTCCGAAAATCTCCGAGTGAAAGAATAACTCCTATTTCTGTCTCTGAAGTTGTTATTTTTGGTCAGTGGGTGTAATTATGGCCACATCCTTAAAAATCCACAAAGTTTATTAATAAATCTGGTAACACTTTATTTGAAGGGGGGTGAATAAGACTGACATGACACTGTCATAAACATGACATAACACCTGTCATGAACATGAATAAGCCTTCATGAATATTTATGACTGTTGTCATAAAGCGTCATTCGGTAAATTATGACACTTTTAATACAAAGTTGACATTATTCAAAATGTCTTTGTTATGACAACTTGACATTAACCAGGAAATCATTACTGTTTAAACTTTACCTTTAATAACATAAATTTACCTGATTTTTAAAGTGCAATCAGTAATACTTTTATAACAAATTTATATCAGTAATGATTTCCTGGTTAATGTCAAGTTGTCATAACAAAGACATTTAGAATATTGTCAACTTTGTATTAAAAGTGTCATAATTTACCGAATGACACTTTATGACAACAGTCATAAATATTCATGAAGGCTTTTTCATGTTCATGACAGGAGTTTATGACAGTGTCATGTCAGTCTTATTCAACCCCCTTCAAATAAAGTGTTACCATAAATCTTCCTCCTGTGAGCTTAAATACATTTACTGGATTTCCGCAACAAAACAAAACAAAAATAAGAGGCAGCTCATCCAACATGCTGCCGCCAAAGCTCTGACCAACACCAGGATTATTGTCTTTAACCTCCTGAGTCCTAAGTTTGCTTATTTTAATTGTTCACAGTTCTTTAAATGTCCTGTGAGTAAATATATAGTTGCACATTTATCCATAACAACTGGAACTTTCAATATCTAGCAAGTTATTTTAGCAATTTACCGTCTATTAAAAGAGTCTTATCAGATTAATTTCACTCCCCGTTAGGCGGGGTTAAATTACCGTAATAACCCGATATTGGCTGGAAAGCGCAACGTCTCTCCTTTCAGAAACCGTTGGGATTTTTCAGACAGTTGCTACAATAAACAATCATTTAAACTTCAGTGGAATAATTTCAAGGCTCCCCTGTGTGACCATTAAATCCATAAGACCTAATTATCATTTTCCTTCAGCAGTAAAAAGCCCCAACCCCACTGCTTGCTGCCCAAGAGAAATTCATCATTTACCCCAACATTTTTACAGGTTATTATACGTTTTGTTCCATGCACATATCAAGATAACTCCAAAAATGATGAGTTTTTACTCTTAAATCTCCATTCATCGTCCTAAACCTGCAGTGTTTCTGACAGTTTTAGTGATGACCTGCCTGGTAAATGTAGGAGTAAACTAGACGAACATCTGAAATCAGCTCATCCAGACTGGACCAGTCATCGGCTCCTCAGCAGTGGAGGAGGATGTGAACGAGCCAGCACAGCGATCTGCTCGGACAGACATCCTCCTCTTCCTGAACGCCAGCTGAACAAAGATTCATCAGCAGGGATGCAGGCAGGAAGAACATGCACACTGACCCATTTGCTCTTTGCACTCTATGCAGATGAAACCTCATCTGAGAAAAATCTGGAGCAGTCAGAAAGGGAGTGGTGGCGGTCTGCTTTTACAGCAGAATGTGCAACTGGAAGAAGAAAACACTGAGGAAATCTGCAAAGCCAGAACATTTTGTGTTCAATGAAGCCTTTTAAGCCTGAAATGACTGCAGAACCTGCAAAACCTCCGTCTTTAAACGACATCCAGCTGAGCTTTTATTGTTTTGTTTACAAAGTTAGTCATAGAACATATAAATAATGTTTTTCTCCGTCCCATAAAGCTCTTTAAAAGCCCCATCAAATGCATGTTTACAAATGGGAAAAACTGCAGCAGGAAATATAAAACCTTTAACTAAGACTTAAAATAAAGCTGTATGTTTTTCAAGTGGTTATATAACACAGAAGTTATGACTTGTTTTGCATTTGAAACATTAATTTTACACACAGTTCTGGCTTCACTTTGCAGTGTGGCATAAAACCATAAAAACTGTCAACCGCTCGGCCTTCGGTAAATGTTTGGTGTATGAATAAAGCCGTACTTCATGTTAAACATAAACAATAACGTTCACCTAATCCGGTTTCCAACAAAAAAAAAAAAAAAAACATTCTCCACATTCCATAATGCTGACTAGAAAAGAGTTTCTGACCGTTAATAACGCGTAGGTCATGTGTTAACTTTTATGTTTTTCACCTTTATCTAACAATCAGTGGGATATAAAAGAGAGAACAATGTCTTTCTTTTAGCTGAAAAAGTCGAGTCAAGCATTCATAAAGAACAGCCTGTGCTCCAGCCGTTCACTTTAAGACCATGTTTGAGGCTGCAGAGGGCAGGGGGAGGCAGAAATACCTAGAAGGTGACATCACTGCCTTAACAGAGGCCGTGATGTTGAAGGAGGAGAGATTGCGAAGCTGCTCTGCATGAGCTGGTCTGACTAATGATGACCTACATCTGACCATCATCTTATCGTAAAAGCAGGGATCGCACCGTCCTTCAGCTTTACCTCCTCTTGCAGGTTTCTGGTGGTCAGCACCAGCTTCTCCAGCTCCTGTCCTTTCTCCTTCAGGTGCCGCTGCAGCTCTGCCAGCTCCCGCCGGTTCTTCTCCTTATAAATATCGATCTGCTCCTGCAGCTCTCGAGTGGACGACTGAGACGCCTCGACGATATCGCTCATCTGCAGGCCCGGGGATGCAGGAGGAAGCAGCAGCAGAAAGTGTGGAGAAATTAAATATGTGTGGAGAAATTACAACGCTCTGCAAAACTGTTCATGCCTTTTGATTAGTTTTTCCATTTTGTGACATTACAACCAAACTGCAACTAACAATTCATTGATTAGTCTGGCACCTTTTGCAGATTTTTCAATCAACCATTTAAAATATGCAAATGAACCAACAATTCAATTCCTTAAACAAGAAAATAAACATTTTACTGCCTAAAATGAATTTCTTTAGTGAATTTGGACCAAGTGAAGCTAAAGCTATGCTACTTTAAAAGTTTTGGGTGAAACATATTTACAGACAAATGTGTTTTTATCTTCGATGCAAAACTTAAATGCAACGTTTTGTCTTAACATTTGCTCTGATAGTGTTGTTCTTTCAGTAAGTGGTTTTTATTGAGTCTGCACACTCCTGTTAATAATTAATCAATTACTTAATTAGATGACGATTATTTCAACAATCGATTATTCCAATTAATATTTTGAGACCTAAACCAAACCAAATAGATGCTCAAAGCAGACGGAGACAAACACCAGAAAGGTGGTCTGACGATGTATTGAACACAACAATTTTATACGTTTTTATTCACCAAAAATTTGAAAACAGAATTTTTTTCTCCCTTCCACTTCACTATTTTGTGTGAATCTATCAAATAAAATTATTGTAAGTGTGATGCTTACTTAAAAAACATGCTATTTTGAATACAGAAGTATCAAAGGGTATCAAATTTTTGGTTAAAAATAAAAACAAAACTGTGTTTTGTTGGAATAGTTTAAATATTTTCCATTATCTTAGTTTCTCCTCCCATTAAGACCTAAAGTACCTCGTATACTTACCGTTTCTCCATCTTTTGAACAAAAATCCAATTAACTAACGTGGATCTTAATTTCATTTGACTAAAAGTTTAACGACGGCTAACCTGAGGTTGACCATGTGAGATAAGCTCCTTCTCATGCTTACATGTCTGCTCTCATTAAAGCATGAAGTGCCCTCACCTCCCTCTGCAGTTTTTCCACTGTCCGGTCCAGCACACGTCTCTCGTCTTCAATGTTGTTCTTCATATTTTTAAATTGCTCCTTCTGAGACTTTTCCTCCTGTAGCCGGTCCTCCAGGTCCTTGTTCTCAAGGTCTAGTTTGGCCAGGTTCTTCTACAAGTAAAAGAAGTAAAAGGAAAAGTGATGAACTGAACATTTATCTACCTAAAACCTCAAGCTGTGTCACCAGTCTTAGGGTGTTTTCACACCTGATAATTCAGTTGACTCCGTTTGATTGGGGACCAAAACAGCAACACTTGTAACATTTTCATCTGATTTGGTTCTCTTTCACACTGCATTGTGTCAAATGATCCAAACTCTTTAAATAACCTGTTCCCCTCCTCGCCTGTGGTGGCGCTGCACCAAGATCCACAGAAGGAAATGACACAAAAACCTCAGAAGAGGACATGAGTGCCACTTCCTTCTTCACAAAAGACAAAAATGGAGTGGCCTCAGATTTTAGTGTAGGATGTCTTTTTTGTCTTTGGTAAAAGTCTACAATCTATTTCTCCCTCCAGCGCTACACTCTTGTGTTTGCTTAGGTTGTATTTACCCAGAATGCCCTGTTTTTGTAGTGGCCTCTGATTTGCTTGCCTCCGCAAGTGCATTCAAACTGCGCCAGAGATCACTTTAACTGAATCGAGACGTCAGGTTTTAGGCGGACCAGAGTTCATAGGAGTTTGATTGAAGTGGACCAAGCAGGACTGGTGTGAATGCCTTCTTACCTGCACATCTTCCAGTCGGATGTTCAACATTCGGTTGGCACGAGACATCTCCTCCTCCTGCTCCCTGATCTCAGCCAGAGACTCTTCCAACTGCCTTTTCTCTCTCTGTTTTTGCACGTTACACCGTTAAAACATTTATATTAGTTACTGAATAGGTAGATCAGAAACCAGATTCGACTTGTACTGAGTCTTCGCACCTCCAGGCGGCCAGCTTTGTCTCCTAGTCTGCTCTCCAGCAGCTTGGCCTCGTCGATGATCCTGTTGAGTTTAGCCACCTCATTTTCCAGCTCGTTCGTCCGCCTGCGCAGTCGCTCGATCTCCTGGTTCAGTCGCCCGGCCTGGCCCTCCGCTTGTCCTTTGGCTGCCTCCACCTCGGCCTTCTCTCGGATCGCTGCTGCGCTGTTCTGCAGAAGGCGAAGAGGAAAGGCGCTTCAGTTCAAAGGAATCATGAGTGTGTGACTCTCAGACGGAAAGCAGAGCTACGATGCATGAAGAAGCAACTCAAATGCCTCGTAACAAAAGGTATTTGTCGAGCTCACTTTCTCTCCGCAGCTGGTGGGACGCTGAAGGACAGAGCCTTCCTGTAAGTCTCTCACACTTCACAATAAGCCATGACTGAAGGCTGCAAAGTGAGGATTTATTGCTGCCTGATGACTGACAGCCACTAAAAGTCAGAAGAGGGTGACAATGTGGCAGCCAATAAACTCTAAGTACTTGTGATTAAAAGGTGCTAAACACAACTTGTGACAGGAAAGTAAGCAATGTACATTTAAAGATGGAAACATCTTGGGTAATAGTTGTATTTGGATGTTTAGGCAGCTGCGTCACTCATTTTATGCTTTCAATGATTCATCTAATCTGTTTTTTCTCCTCCAGGGTAAAAAGTCTGGACAATAAATCAATAACATATAGTGGGACAGACACATGATCAATATCAATAGATAACACGTCTGATAGAATATTCAACCTCTTGTTGAATCTCTCACAGCGAGCTAAGCCAGGTTGGTGGAATCAGCTACTCACTCTTTGGTTACCTAGCAACTCACTCACTCTTTGGTTACCTAGCAACTCACTCACTCTTTGGTTACCTAGCAACAACTTGTTGAGTAGCTGCCGCAGCAGCAGTTTAATTTTTTCTCCACAGAGCTTCAAAGCTGCTTCAAAATAAACAGAGTGGAGTAAAAACTATGGGTAAAACAGGAAAGGTCACAGTATTTCAGACATTTAAAACAGTAAACTAATCAATAATTATCCATAGAAACAATTATTGATATTGACTGATATGAAATTAATATCCTGATTAGTTTTTCAGCTTTATTGTCAAGACTTAGGGTAAAATAAACATTTTAAAAACAAGAATTACCCAAAAAGTTGGAATTTACCACAGATTTTCTCCAAAAGTAAATTAAACTTTTACATACTAATATACACACTTTACCTGAACAGCACACAAAGTTTCGTGGTTGAGGTCTAGGCCATGGACAGCCATCATAGATTATGGATTACACTTAAATATATGGGTAGAAGACAACAAACTTACATCAACTATATCAATTATGTTAAGACCTTGTTGAAGGATTATTACTTGCTAATAGCAATCAGATGTTTAGATATTTTTATCTACATACTACATGACTACCGGTAATAATTTGAATTTGAATGCTTAAGTTGTTGTAGATCGTATCCATTGTGGATTCACCAGTAACACACGACCTCAAATATGTAAAAATACGGCCACTAAAGGATAAAAGGCAACTGTACGTATTTATGGAAAATGCAGTAGCTAAAGTTAAAAAAAGAAAGATCAGAGAAGTGAAACAAAGAGATGACTCCCTTATCGACGTCACCGAGGAACAAGCTTTCAAATGTTTGTTTTCTGTGGCGAGGAATGTCAGATAACTGGTTTGACAGCTCCCTGTCATTTCAGTGTGGTTAGTACACACCTGCATAACTAAAACTACAGATAAAAACAGTAAAAATCTATTGCTATCGTTTCACACCTTCAACATTAGCTTCTGCAGAGTAAAATGTTTTAGCGCTTGAGGCCTTCTTTGTGTACAGGGAGGCCCCTCTTTGTTGTGCTGCTCATGCAGATCGTCACTGAACGTGTGTGTGACCGAACACACACACACACACACACACACACACACACACACACACACACGCCTTCTGCTGTCAGCTGTTCTTAAACAGGTGACACAACTTTATATTAGCAAAAAGACTAACAACATTGCTAGAAAATAGTGAATCACACAAAAGTCTTCCAGCTAAATTATATTTAATGTGTTTTATCTAAAATGTCTTTGTGCAACTTGCACTTTATGAAACTTTATATCCAAAATCTGAGCTAATCTGATAAAGTTACAGCTGCTGTGACACCATCTTATCGTGACAGCTTTCCTTTATTTCCTTATCTGTGACAGGTGTTAAAAAAAAGAAGCAATGGCCAGTTCATCTTGTTTTTGTTCTGCAGGAGCAGGGAAACATTCTAGAGGAAGAAAAGTTGGCGGACGCCTCCCTGCTTCAGTGCGACCAGGCCAGTCAGACCAGTTCCAGCAGTGGCTCCAGAGCCGCCCTCATCACTGCTTCTTTGATTTAAAGAGGTGACAACATCCCCGGCCCAACATGTATCAGTTTCATGTCTTTGGATCATCAAATAAGAATTTATGTTAGGCAGAAACAAAATGAGGCCTTCGTATGACATACATATAGTTTCTGTCATTTTTATGTTCCAACAACTTCCTTCAAGGTTACCATTACAAAAAGCATTTGCTCCTTTCAGACTTATGTTTTTGTTTCTTTGTCAAACTTAAATATTTTAGATGATCAAACTAATCTTAATATCAGACAAAGATAAACTGAGAAAAATACAAAATGAAGTTTTAAATTTTTTAAGGCAAATCAAGCCTGACTCATTGTGAAAGTAGGACTGGACACTAAATCTATAAAAACATATATATCGCAATAGACATGATCAATATCAATAGATAATATGTCTGATTGAATTTTCAATAATTTAACCAAACTTTGATCCAGAACCGCTCAGCATTCTGGGAGATATAGGCAGAGGAAAGGCTTTAGCTGCCCGGCCAGCTAAGCAAGATGAGTAGAATCAACTAATTCAATCACTCTTTTGTTACCTAGCAACTCACTGACTTTTTGGTTGCCTAGCAACAACCTGTTGAGTGACTGGCACTGCAGCAGTTTAAGGTTTCACCACTGTGCCTCAAAGCTGCTTATAAATAAAAACAAGTCCGTGGAGTTGAACAGCTCAAGAGGAAATTGTGGCTAAAAGAGGAAAGATCATGTTACCAATTTGGGATTATTTCAGATGTTTAAAAAACAAAAAACGAAATACTTATCAGTATCAACTACTGATGTGAAACCATTATGCAGTGATACATTTTTCAGTCGTATTATCATACTGCGCAAGTAAAGTTTGAATCACTTAAAAACAGAACCTGTCTGACAACATGAAGGGATCTCAAAAAGAAACACATAATGTCCTGACTTAAAGAAATTCAGGGGCAGATGAAAACCAAAGCTTTTGTTACCTGCAATGGGCAACAAAGTCCTTGATAATAATTTGGAATTTCAGCGAACTGCAATCAGAATTATTATCCAGAAATGGAGAAAACATAAATCAGTGGAGAGCAGTGAGATTATCATCACAAAACTGAAAGTCGTCTAAAGCCACGCAGGCCTCACTTCAGTAAAGAATTTCCAGATAGAAGAAAACTGACAACTCATATATTCACAAAGGTTATCTTTGCCAGATATTATGATTAACATGTAAATAAAAACTGCAGAAATCTTTAATAGAGTACGTATTTGTTCACAGCAGTGACTTTAGGAAATATCTGCACCAAGCTGCCGTTTTGTCCCCTTCAAATCTCTTTGGCTCGTTTCAGAATTATGCTGATTGCCATAATTGAGGTGAAGCTAAAAATAAACAAAGGGGGTAAGAGAGTATGAGGAGATTAACACAGTGTTCATTGAAATAACAAAAGCACTGAACAACAACAGACAGGGCACCAGAGCAAACCCAGTACTTTCTTTCTGCCTGTCCCACTTCCCACATTAGCCTGCATGTGTTTAAACTATGAACAAGGACGGTGCTGCTGCTCTGTGACAGGAAGCAGGATGGAGATGAAATAACATTAACCTCCTTTGTTTTCAGACTCTCCCTGGCAATGTTATTTTTAATTTGAGTCAGTGCAGCAGGCCTGTAAGATAATCAGGTTTATTTCTAACTAAAACGTAACTACTTGAATGAAAAGATCCACTTTCTATCCAAGAAAACACTTTACATTTTTTACTTATCTTTCAAATAACAATACTAAAGCTTAGTCAAAGTAACTAGAAGATGAGAAATTAACATTCAGCTAAACATGACTTAGTATTACAGATTGATTCCTTTATAATTATGCGTCACAGTCACTGTGAACATGAGTTGATGCTGATCTATTTTCTCCATTTTCTACCCTAAACTCTGAGTTTGACTTGGGTCTCTGTGTGTACTCAAACTGTTTATTCAAAGTTGCACATTAACTAACTTTGTGCAGTCTTTGAAGCGCAGAGCAAACGTCGAGGTGAAGTGCATGTTCCAGGTCGTGTGCTGCGCTCACATCGCCACCCTTTCTTCTGGACTGACCGGCCTCTTTTCTTTTCAAAAAGCAAAGGATTGAGTTTCAAAATCACAATGGAAACTGATTTGCAGATAAACTGACCCTGATGTATAAATAACATCTACAAACCAGGCCAACAGAATCAGTTTATAGTTCAGTGAAGCTGCAGAGCAATAAATTAGGGCTGTGCACCGTTAGAAAAGAAAAGGTAATATTATTGTTTCATATTAATATAACTTCCAACATAACCCACAATGTTTTCACCATTTCCCCTGAGCCTTCTGATCTTAGGCTTCCTGATCTTACTCCAAATACCTCACTGTCATGGCGCTCAGACGGAAATATTTAATAAAAATGTTATACATAATCCACTTTTTTTAAACATGTTTAAAATTGCTTACTAGTGTGAATTAGATTTTGATACACAAACAAGAAAAAGTCGAGAATAAACACCCACTAAAGGTAGTTTAATAGATAAATATTACTGTTTCTGCCATTTTGGAAAGGTATTAAGAAACTTATATGGGAAAAGTGTAGCACTATTTTAGCCAGCTGACTGGCAGGTTTCAGCAATAAATGGGGGACGGACAAAACTGTACTACTCTATGCCCTAAACAACCAAAAAAGAAAAAAGTCAGTTCAGTCTTGCATATTATTAAAAACACTAACTATTTAGGGATAGAATATAAGCGTGTCACCATGAAAAGTAATCCAGTTAATTGCATGATAAATGAAAACGAGCTCAATAGTTTCCATTTGGATGATTGTTTTTCTCTTTCTACCAAACACTGGACAACAAAGGGCTTTAGTATTGGTCTCAATTAGCCCCTTTTGTGGAGGACAATTTTGTTTACAGACTTCAGTATCCATTTTATTTGTTGTTTTGTTTGTTTATTTTTGATTTCTGAAATATCTTTCAGTGCCAGTGTTAAATGTTGATTAGAAATTAACGCCCATTAGTCTCAGAGGACAGACTTGCATCATTATACCATTTCCAAATTTTTAGTGGCTCTGAATCTGCGAATTTTTAAAAACCTCGACAAAAAGAAAAAATGCTTTTGCTTGGAGCCTGTGCCCGTTTCTTAAATCAGCTGTTTGAATTTACCCACAACTTTCAAAGTAAAGAGGCTTCAATAACCCTTTTGAAATGTGAAAAAGAGCCCAACTGATTTCCTCAGCTACATACGTATATTAAAGACACAGTACCTCTGAACACGATGAACCGTAAAGCAAAAGGTTAGAATGTCTCAGACTGAAAGGAAGGATTGAAGAAGAACTGGAAGTTTTGGCATCTCTTTGGTCAAGGGAGAAGGTAAATCGTGTCTCGTCTCAGGAAAACAGAAACAGCTGCCAGCTTTTTAGAAGGATCTCTGTGCAAAGCCATACTGCACATTTACTGAAGCATTACAGTAACCATGGTAACCTGCGACCGTACAGAACCACTGCGAGATCATTTACCCCGACATGGCGACACCTGAGGCTACGACCAGAACTATTTTTATTAATTTTCATCTCAGAACAAACGAAGAGGGAAAACGTGAACAAGAACATCAAAGATCTTATTATTTCAGGTTGGATGATTTGTTTTCAGTATCAACTCCCGGTGACTTCATTTGCTGATGCACACAGAAACCATGAACAGTTAAAGAAGAAATGAATCATCCAACTCAAAAGCTGGCTCTTTGACTACAGTCACCAAAACTACAGGGCATTCATTGTTGTAAAAGATATTGCATCACTTCCAGGTCTCAGAGACGGTATTCAGACAAGAAGCACCGTCCTGTCTAACTTACGGAGACATGTTCCGGTTCGACGGCCAAGGGCCACAGAAGATAAATGAAAGACGACTCACAAGACAGAGAGGAAACACCCAAAACACACAACAGTTCAAGTACAAAGATTAACAACTCAAACACGGAGGCCTCCGTCTGCCCACCAGCTAACAATCATGTTAAAGCAACTCATGTCAAGAGCAGCAACCTAGACAGAGACAAAGAAGGGGCAAAAAGGGAGGATTTAGCTAATTATGCAAATAAAATGAAACAAAAGAAAATGGACATTGCAACAGTTGTGAAGATAAATTTGAAAAGCTCTGATGAATGTGGAGCTACTGAATTTTAGTCAGTGTTTCCATTTGTTTAGTTACCCGCAGCAATGAATGGCAAGGTGTTTATGAGGTCACCACATGGAGAAGAAACAAACCAAAACAACACAGACTGTGAACTGGGACTTCGCAGTACATTTCTGAAATCCGAATTTAAACATTTCAGTGGAAGATCCACTCATCTCAGCATGCTGAAAGCTTGAAATGGCTCCAGCTGATGGCATCCAAACTTAGGCTGGGCGATAAAACGAAAACAATATATATATATAATGCGATTGATATGTGATCAATATTAACAGAAAACATGTCTAATAGAAAGTTGATTAATTTCACCTGAAAAGAGAACTTGAGTCTTTAGCCGCTCAACTTCTAACTGCCAGCGAAGTAAGGTTGGTGGAATCAACTAACACACTCTTTGGTTACCTAGCAACAACTCACTCACTCACTCATTCTTTGGTTACCTAGCAACAGCCTGTTGAGTAACTTGAGCAGCAACAGTTTAAGGTTTTTCCACCATGCCTCAAAATAAAAAAGGACCAAGGTAGATTGAAGGGAGGGAATGAGAGCAGCAGCTCCAGAGGAAATTCTGGACAAAAGAGGAAACGTCACATCACCAGTTTGGCAGCATTTTGAACATTTGAAACAAAAAACAAATCAATAATTATCCATATTGACTGATATGAAATGCACATCTATTGGTATGTTTTTTAGCCATTTCACCCAGCCATAATACCAAATTATTTTCTCAATAATTAGACTTCTTAGAGAGCATTAAACCTTCATCCCCAGATGGTCAAGAGAGTATTAAGCATTAAAAATGGTGTTTATTTTACATGCTTCATTCTAATACCTACACACTATATAAGACAGGGTCACCTTGGAAGCAAAACACCATAATTCACAGACCTCATTTATAGATGGATCTGGACCTTGGAAAAAGTGCTTTTCTTTTGTCATGATCAGGTCTAAATATGGCAACATAAAATGCAAGATAAAAACCAGTGTTACAGCAATTTCAGCATTAATTTAACTAGAGAGTCCTTGATGTTAGACCTGATTCCTAGAATAGAGTGGAAACTTCGTCTAATCCACATAAAGTTGCCCAGCAGCATTTCTGAACCAAACACCTTGTGGCAACCCCCCCTGAGTATTTAGTTCCTGTTCCTGAGATGGTTCAAAGCTATCAGACTACAAAGTTGTCACTATGACTATTTGAAAACTCGGAGGAAGTCATATTTCACGTGGGATAAACTGTTAATTCCTTGCCGTCTGTGTGGAGATCACCATTTCCTCCCTGCCTAGCCGTCCTACGTTTCATTCCTCTTCTTTCCAGCCGTCTGGTAAATCGTCTCCCAGCGCTTTGCTGGGGAATACGGCACTATCATCAAATATACAGACTCACGCTGGAGTCTTTACCTCCACAACAAGCCTGAGGGGGAACTCTTCTCTGGGCTGTGTAAGTTTGATGATCAGACAGCGAGACTCGAGTTCACACGCTGGTAGAGATTAGTAGAGAGGCGGGCTGTGTTAGGAGCGAGGCCGGGAAATAAACAGCGTTCAGGTGAGCAGGAGACACTGTGGAGTTTTGAAATTAAAAAATACAGAGTTGGGGATTGAGGTTACAGATGAGGGCTTGATAACAAAGGTTTAGGTCAGCTGGCGAAACATAACAAGAGCTGGAAATGATGCGATAAGCACGAGACTCCATCTCTAAAGTTTGAAAGGGCTGGGACCTATTAAAGCCTCCATCACTGGGAATCTGGAGCGCTGCAGAGACGGGGACACGACTACTGCGCCCTGAGGAGGCCAAAATGAAAAGATATGAGCCTTTCCCGCAGTGGGAGTGGGTACAGTGTAACGGAGCTGGAGCTGAGTAGAGATGAAGGTCTACAGGGTGCACATTCTCCAATCTGACCCCCACATTCCTGAAAGAGAAACCTCATCTCCTCCAACCCAACATCATCCCTCTGCGTTCCTCACACGCCAGCACAAAGCAGCGAGCCCGCTTCCAAACGAGCAGATGGCTTTTGTTAACACCGATCGCCGTGTAATACTTGTGAAAATAAGCTAAGCCTAATCGGTACGTCCAAAATTTTTCAACCCAGATAAAATTCCACAGATTTCAGCCCATCAAAAACACAATGCAGCTTTCAAGTTAAGACACAAAACAGGCCCCCCAATTCCTTTCACGGGGTTTGGCCTCGCACCCCCTTTCCTCCAGCACACTGACCCACTTACTCAGCACGTCCCAACCCCCGCTGCTTTTATTGTGTGAAACAAACTCATCATTCATTATTGACCGAGGTCCACGATTGCCACCCACTTTTTTTTTTTTCGGGGCTCAGAAAGAAGAGGGGGCACGGCGCGCCCGGGGGAACTGCAGCTCATTAGATTGGTGATGGGTTGCCACCACAATTAGCATGCATACAGAGCAATTTAGTGCTCCACTTTCCAGCATTCCTACATGGCCACATAGATACGATGGCGTATCAGAGCCATAGTAGATGGGAAGAAAAAGAGCAAATTTCTGCCAAAAAAAATGCAGAAATTTTGAGATTAATCTCAGAAATTTTCAGAAAAAAAAGGTTCAGAATTTGAAAATTTGGAGAAGAACTAACAAATTCTAAGATTAATCTCAGATATTTTCTAAACAAAAATGTGGAAAGTTATGAGTTTGAAAAGTCAAAATTTAACGAGAAAAAAGCTCAGAATTTTTTTTTAGAAAAAAAGTCTAAATTTTTGAGTTTCAAAAGCCAAAAATTTTTTGATCTGGATATTCCTTAGTTTCAAAAAGAAAGCAGCAGTAGTGAGACGTTCCTGAGCAGATTTCACTTGGAAAAAGTCTCGACTGCTTCTTGGCATTTTTTATTTTTTATTAAATTGTCTTCATGCTAATTTTTTTAAATATTTTTTGTCCAACATTTTTGACTTTTGAAACTCTGACATTACTTTCTAGAAAATTTCTGAGATCAAGATCAAAATTTCTGTGTTTTTCCTAGTAAATTTTTGACTTTTCAGACTCAAATGTTTCCAGGTCATTTTATTTTAGAAATTGTTCACGATTAATCAGACATTAGCATGATTAATTAGTCCTTAACTGCACCTTTTTTTTTAAAATCTACAACGTCTCTAATACGCTGTCGCACCTCAACCATCAGGGCCTTGAAAAAGGAAGATAATGCTTTGGATCTAGATGAGGTCAGGATCTACAATTTTTTATACCAAATTAAATTTCTGGTTATTTATTTACACTTTTCTTTAAATGAAATCGGAAATATTTTTCAAAAACTGGCTTTTATTTTTATCCCTTCTGTGAGTTGACCTGATCAAAGTTAAAATAATTAAAATCTTTAAAAACAAACAAAATGGCATTGATTATGGAAATCAAAGGAGTGCAGTGGAGAAAAAAAATCCTGATTTTCCCAAATTTGACTAATTGATCAAATTGATTTATCCCCCAGCCTTGGGAATAACAGTAATATTTCAACACTGGAACTAATGAGAACAACAAATGCGGCTTTAGAACAATCCCGCATTGAATCAGAGGGGAAAAACTTCAGTGAGTGACTCATTTACGCTCCAAAAATGAAACAATGACTTTATCTGGCCAGGTGTTTACAAAGCGGCGAGGCTAAACCCCCGACGACAAACTCCCTGGAGAAGCAGGTCCTCTGTTCAACAAAAGGACATTTCCTCATGGATCTTTTTTGCAAAGCGCCGCTGAGGACCCCCTCCGGCCCGCAGGAAGCCCAGAACAACGACGACTTCCACTCTTTGAGGCAAACAGGACGCACATGAGCCACACGGAAAAAGTGATGCTCAAACTGTGCGACCAGTCTCTATATCGTCTCTTGTAAACACGATTACACATCCAGTTTTGATTCAACTGTACCAGTGAAGCTACCACAAATATCGACCCTTCGCAACTACGTCACTTAATCATTCGAGGCGCTGTTCTTTCAGATCAGCATACATTGTCAGATAGTCGTACGCTTAGCTCAGAC
>NW_015113609.1:0-922 GCF_001443285.1 Poecilia latipinna | reverse complement strand
AAAAGGGAAAAAAAGCCATAAAAACATTATATAGCTGTTTTTAAAATGGTAAAAAGCTGTCTTGACTTAGTGGTTAAGTAGGTTAATGAGTTTTACACAGGCGTGTGTTGTAGCAGACTCCAGCTGCAGCCAGACCCTGCTTTAAATACAATTTGAAAAAACGACAATGCATGTATATCTATAAAGTTATCATGGAAAACAATTTAATGACTTATTTTCGTCATAACTTGCTGCGTATGGTGAACTGACAACTCCTCTGACGGTCGGACTTCTTAATGCGCATGCGCTGGCATGGTACTCACTGCATGTATGCTATTCTGACAGCGTATGGCTATGTGATAGAACACCGGCAATATCTGTCAGACACGTCATTACCATAAGATTTCATTTAATCAGCAACATAGAATCATGACATAGATCGTCATACACTTTGTTATTAACAGTTGTATGGCATCCTGACTTAGCGGTTAAGTAGGTTAATGAGTTTTACACGGGCGTGTGTTGTAGTTGACTGCAGCTGCAGCTAGACCCTGCTTTAAATACACTTTGAAACCATGACAACGCATGTATATCTATCTAGTTATCATATTATAAACAATTTAATGACTTATTTTCGTCATAACTTGTTGCGTATGCTGAACTGACAACTCCACTGACTGTCGGACTTCTTAATGTGCATGCGCTGGCATGGTACTCACTGCATGTACGTATGCTATTCTGATAGCGTATGGCTATCTGATAGAACACCGGCTGTATCTGTCAGACATGTCATTACCATAAGATTTCATTTAATCAGCAACATAGAGTCATGACGTAGAACATCATACACTTTGTTATTAACAGTAGTATGGCATCCTGACTTAGCGGTTAAGTGAGTTTTACACTGGTGTGTGTTGTAGCTGACTCCAGCTGCAGCCAGGCC